>NC_039271.1:3367360-3568275 GCF_003368295.1 Carassius auratus | reverse complement strand
GTGAAACGGGATAATTGGTGAGACAAAGCAATTGATAGGATGGGGAAAGGTTGTCTCTGTGTTGGCAGGTGGTTGTTAAAGAATTGGAGCATGCTATTACATTTTGATGAACGATTACAGATATTAATTTGAAACTGATACTGATGAATCATTCATAAGATGAAGAAGTAGAGTAAATGCAGTGAGTTGACCTGTGCGTGCTCTCTTGACACTGAACTGAGCTCGGTTTACTATCATCACACTCTGACATAATCACCGATAAAAACCGTACTGAGAAAGCACATTAATGCTGAAAGCCGTCCGTCCCGCCATGACCTTTCTCGTCTTGTTCTGTCTGTTTATCTTCTACATCGCTCTGATAACAGCAGGGACTCTGCTTCTGCTCCAGCAGTCAGGAGACACTTGTTTACCTGTGCCCTTCAACAAGCTAAAGAAGTCATTTGGACTTTTAATACGTTTATTTATTAAAAGGAACAAATTTAGATAAAAAAAAATATTAACATAATTAACATAATTATTAAAGTAGTTATTAATCATTTATTAATCTAATTATTAATTAGAATATATTTAATTATAGTATAATAATTATTAATAGTAACTAGGTACAAGGGCTCTGATAATAATAATAATAATAATAATAATAATAATATAATATCATATATATTATCATAATATCATATATATCATATATATATATATATATATATATATATATATATATATATATATATATATATAGTATTTTTTTTTTTTTTTTTTTTTTTTTTTTTTTTGCATTACAGCAATAAAAATGCTGGGAAAGAGCTGTAAAAAAATATTGATATTAAGGGGAAAAAATTCAATGTTGATGGAAATTATGTATATGTGTTTTTTATTTATATATATATATATATATATATATATATATATATATATATATATATATGTTGCGTATAATAATATATCATTGTTTTTGCATTATATTAGTACAAATGCTGTGAAATGATACTTAACTGCCATGAAAATAATGCAATGAATAATAATAATAATAATAAAATCAAATAGAAAATACCATGCTGACAGATTGGTTTAAATGTTATTTTTGTATAATACTTTAATACATATGTTTGCATCTAATTTTTGCATCTAATTAAGTTAATAATTATAATTGTAATAATGGTTCATATTATAATTAATACTAATTCTACTACTAAAATAATTTGACCATTGTATACATCCAATTATTCCTAATAAGTATATTATAATTGGTAATAATAATAAAAATGATGATGATGATGATGATAATTATTTTTAAACTATTTAACCAGTCCTTTATGTATTATTTTATTTATTTTAATTATATAAAATGATTAGTTTATTGCTTTATTATTATTATTTTGGACCATTGAAACAATCCTTGTGCAATGTGACATAAAACATTAAAACAGGATATAAAAAAAATATATAATTACTTAATTTTGTCCACCAGACTCTTAATTTTTTTAGTTTTGTCACCAGAAAAGTGTTCTCTATATAACATGAGCACATGTTATTATGTTTCAGTAAAGCATTACAATTTCATTGTAGAATAATGTGCGCTGATGAATCGATCACAATTACACCTAAAACCTGTATTAAGACCACAAAAGATGTCCATTTTGATTTCAGTTTGATTTTAATGTTTCTCTCTAGCCAATAAGTACATTTCATCATGCTTTCAAATGTCTCCAGTAAGACAACAATCATCTTGAGGTGAATGCTGCTTTCTGAAGCTTCAGTACCCTGTTGATGCTCTGTTGGGTCACACAGGAAGTCGTTATTAGCATGCAACATTTGCGGCTCAGTGTCCAGAGCCTTGCTTCAGTGTTCAGCGTGTAGACGGCCGTGTCCCAGCGAGCGAGCGCTCCACAGGTGAACAGAACAGACACCAGCTGGACGTCTTCCTGCTCCGCCTGCACACACACAGCACGAAAGCATCCTGCGTTTCTGCCTCGATTCACTCGCAGCAGTAAACCTTCTTCTGTGACTCAGCCAGAAAGAAACATACTCACTTAAAGCGCCATTCAGATGCAGATGACTCCTGCCGCCTTCATTGTGCTTTAAACCCACTACCAGGTCCATTTGAGAAGAAATGTCATGCAAGGCTGAGCAAAACAAACCAATAAAACGACACCTGAAATGCATAAAACACACACTGAATACAAATCAAACCGCGTTTAGCTGGTGCTGAGTCACTGCCATCAAAGGTTTAAAATCTTTGGATTTATATATTTTAGCATGATGCATTCTTTTCTTTCTTTGAAATAGTTTTTTTTTTTTTTTTTTTTTTACACACAAAAATGTTTTTTTTTTTAAATGTTTTTGTATTTACAGTACAGCATATTATACCCTTATAATGTCAGATAATTTAGCTTTTTTTTTTTATCATGCATATCATCTTGTATAGCTCCCCATGTGAAATCTGTGCACTCTTTTTCATTCATGTGATTTAGTCCAAAATCTGTGCAATTTGCATATATGTAAATAAACCCTAGGTGAAATCTGTTTTTTCTTCTTTTTTTCAGTTTGTGCTGAGTCTGATGAGACTTTTTACTCTTTTTACACTTTTTTTTTTTGCACCACTTTTAGGGAAAATTGGCATTTAATTATAAAAATGCATAAACTACTACATCACTGAATAATAATAATAATAATAATAATAATAATACAATTATTATTATTATTATTCTGAACCCAATTTGAATTTAAAAATATAGCTACTAAAAAAAAACTTATAAAGATTGCCAACGTTTTTGCAAATCTATTTTTTGCAATCAGTTTTAAGTTTTTTTTTTTTTTTTTTTTTCAAGTTTAATAAATTAATGAAATGGGACAGTTTTTACAACTTTTTCAGAATAACAATAATAATGTGTTTAAACATATTAAAAATAATGTGTTTGTGTTGCCCTTTTGTTATACAACAAAAACGTTTACATTCTGTGTGAAACATGAGTAATATAAACCAATAAATATCAACATCTGAATCAAAGCCAGACTTTACAGGCGTGTCAGAAATCCCTCTCACTTATCACTCGACTTCAGATTGTGTCTCTCACGATTTCAACACCCATTCATAATCCCAGACTTCACACAGAACGATAGAAGTGTAGAAGAGTATATACATCTGAAACCAAACCCCAGGGCTTTAACAACCATTAGCAAGTCTGAGGATTCACTTGCATTTAGCTGCACATCTGTAATGTATCACAGGAAATCAAGTGCAGGAACAGTGGGGTGTGTTGTGGATCCGCTCGGCTTGTTTTGTATCTAAAAGGTGTTTTAGTTGCTCCCCAGAGAACCGCGTGCGTCTGTGTTCTTGTGTTAGAGAGGCAGTGTTGTGGATTCTCCACACGAGCTGAATTAATCGACTCCGACAGCTTTGTGCTTCAGAACTAAATACAGGTTTTAGTACCTTCTGGCTACTGTCTTTCTTGAGCTCAAAGTTTTCCGTCGGAGACTCCTTCCTCCTCAGTCCACACGCACTCCCTTCATCTAGTTTGCTCCCATGTTTGATTCACATTATGTGTTGGGCGTACAGTAACTTTGTTGTAGGTCTTCATCCAGGGTTTCCATTCCTTCAGGATCGGCGGCGTTGTAATCCAGCCGATTAAATCTTATCGCTTGTGACGTGCAGACTGTGAATTGGCCTGAAAACTCTTGGGTTCGTATTGAAGTCAGTAGTTTCCTGGAGGTGCGCTCTTTATAGTTCACTTCTCAATAACACCCCTGGTACTGTTTACACGTGCATCTGTTAGCCACTCATTCTTAAAGGGACAGTGTGTAATTTTGGGGTCAGTGAGTTTTCTTTTCTTCACAAGAAGAAGAAATTATTATCTTTATTTAGCAAGGATGCATTTGTGGTTGAATGGACAGATAAATAAATTTAATTTAAAATTTAAAATTTTAAATTTTAAATTTTAAATTTTAAATTTTAAATTTTAAATGTATACACCTGTATAAATATAATAACACCTAATAAATAGCTGGATAGACCGATGGATTGATGAATGGATGGATAGATAGATTCAATTCCCTGGTTTAAATATGGCTTTGTTTCCTCCTCGAAAAATCTGTGGGATTTTTGCACTCATTTCACCATCCATCATGTGAAAAGTATGAGTCTGATCTCTTTGAAAAACAGTTTTCTAAAGTTATATGGTGTGATTTCATTTTTAGAGTTCATGTGTAATTCTGTGTTGTAAAAGCTTTCCCAGTCCAGCAAACTCATATATTAGCCAGTTTTGAGAGACGACTACAACCACACACAGACAGTGAACACCGCTGCATCAGCGTGGGCTCATTGTGTCTAAATGAGAGAACTCAGAGGTGTGTGTTCCTGTCGTCTGCGGGTCAGAGGAGTTTCACTGCCAGGTTTCTGCGGCTGTACCACTCACTTACCACAGTTCAGGGCTGGCAGGCTCGTGGGAAGATGTTTGCTGTGGACTATCTCCATCATCAGAGTCTAATGTATTAACAGGGGTCTGAAACCTCACGGTGGTTTACCGCATGTTCAGTCTCACAGGGAAAAAACTGTATTTACTAATTCTCTCAATAGAGAATTCAATGCCTTTGACAGTTTATTTTTAGAACTCCATGTTTTTATTTATAAAGATGTATTAACAGTAGAATGAATGAATAATTACAAATTTGTAATACTATTATTATTGTTGTTATTTTAATAAATATTTTTGTAATATATCTAAAAACAATTTTGCTAAATAAATGAATACATTTTCATTTACTTATTTACACATTTATATTAGATGATATGACATTATACTCTATTATTTTATTAAATCTTATATATATATATATAATCATTTATCTAATCATTTAAAATAAAATTTCAATATTTATTTAATGTTATAATATTATATATTTAAAAATATTTATTACTTTTAATATAAGTATTAAGAAATTTAAAATTAAGAAATTTATAAATTTACATTATATAGTGTACAATTTGTATAATTTTTATGAGTACAAGAATTTGTTTAATTTTATTTTGAATATTATATTTTATAATATTTAAGAAATTTAACTTATCACTTTATTATTATTATTATTATTATTTAAAATAATGTATCCAAATTAAACTAATACATTTTATTCATTTAATATTAAAGTATATTATAATATTGTATATTTAGCAAATCTTTATCTTATAATTATGATAAATTATCTTTGTTTTTATTTTCTTTATGTATTTTATTTAAAATACATACTGTAGATATTATATTATATTATATTATAGTCTACAGTGTGTTATATTGCCTTGAAGGCGTTTATTTTGTGTATTGCTATTCATATGGTAACAAAACAATATATTATCTTGCTTGTGTCAGTGTTTTGTGAAATAAATGAATTAGTTAATTACTTTAGTTGGTTTCTCAAATTCCTATTTCACATATCATTCCATAATGTGTTTGAGTCTTAGAATGACGCTAGTATCACTTTCTCTGACTTTCATTGCTTTTTATCATGTATATGCAGCATTATGTGTGTATACTGTATTTTGAGTGTGTTAGTAAACAATAATCAAATGTACAAACAAATATATTTCGGAGGTTTTGTACACAGAATACAAACTTCACTGGAATAACATTTCCATTGTGAGACTGGATGGCTTTGGGAGTTTTATGCAGTGTAGTTTTTCACTGTTAAAACACCCTTTTAATGTTGTTCTCTCGCTCTGTTTCGCTCGGTTTCTTGCTAATGGTCTTGGGGGTAAAGGGGGTTTATTGTGTTATCATCACTTCATCAAACTCTCAAACAAAAGTGAAAGCGCTGTGACGGATCATTATCTAAAATATCTAGAGTTCACACGAAACGTATCAATTAATTCATCAGCGCTATTAATTATTAAAAGCATGCATTGAAATGAATACTGTCTCTTGGTTTCTGCCATCAGGTGTTTGCATGCTTATCGCTTCTGTTCGAAATGTAGGAATGAACCCGGTTAATTACTAAATTAGCAGGACATGCTCTCCATCCCCTCAGGCTGCGCTGCTAAATGTCACACAAATGCCATTGTGATCCATGTAGAAATGTCTGTCTTATTTAGGGGTTTTTATTTTCTCCCTTCCCAGCTTTGTCCCCTATTTTGTAGTATAGATAGTGCTTGCTAAAGTGATAAACTTGATAAAAATGATAAAAAACAGTTGCAGTTGAGCGAAAAGGGGCGAAAAGTGCTAAAGTTAGTGTCAGCACATGCGTTTGAACTTGCATTTGTGAGCAATCTTCATGCTTACTCTTTTTCCTTAATCATATGTTGTTTTTTATGAATAACCTCGACACCTCATAAAAATTTAGGTTGGAAAAGCATACATTTTGCTGTTTGCAGTTTGCATTATTTAAATGCTTGAGATACCTGGAAGACCTACCACATTTCTCAAAAGAATAACTCACCTAAAAATGAACATTTGCTGAAAATGTACTCAATCTCAGGCCATCCGAGATGTAGACGAGTGTGTTTCTTCATCAGATATTGCTTTTCATCTCTTGCTCAGGAATGGATGCTCTGCAGTGAATGGGTGCCGTCAGAATGAGAGTCCAAACAGCTGATAAAAACATCTCAATATTCCACACCACTCCATCAGTTAACATCTTGTGAAGTGAGAAACTGTGTGTTTGTAAGAAACAAATCCACGATTAAGACGATTTTAACTTTAACCTGTTATTTCTGGCTAAAATACCATGAAAATCCACAATCCATAATATTGCTTTCTCCAGTGGAAATCTTCTTGTCTGAATCAGGAGAGAAATCTGCACAGATCAAGTATCCATTAAAGCCAAAACCAATATATTGTTGTATTTTGATATGAGAGGACAACAGGGGATGGACTTATTCACTGAAGGATGGATTTTTATGGATTATTTTTTGCCAGAAGCAATAAAAGTTTAAATGATGGATGTGTTTCTTACAAACATGCAGTTTTTCACTTCACAAGACGTTAACTGATGGACCGGAGTGGTGTGGATTACTTGTGATGTTTTTATCGGCTGTTTAGACTCTCATTCTGACGGCACCCATTCACTCCATAATTTTTTTTTATTCTTCTATGTCCCTTTAAAAAACAGCTTTAAGTAATTTTAATGAGAAATGTTTATGGTCCTTCAGTTGTGACTAAAAAGTAGAAAAGAGTTTACTTTGATAAAATACTGCATCTTAAAACTATCTAGATGCCCATTAGCATTGCAAAAAGAGTCGAAGTAGCCGATCTCCTGAGCGAGGAAGGACATTTAATATGGATGGTGACATTTGGAGGTCTTGAACTCCAGAATGCAGCGAAGCCAGACAGGCATTTTAGTGTCTGAACATTTTGCTGAGTTACAGTTTGTCCTGTTCTGAGAGAAAGGATCTCACATATCGGATTAAGTGGATGAAATTCTGCACAAAGACTGGAGTCTATGGCTTAGATGAGCTAAGATGTGTGTTTTCTTTTTAATGAGAGTCTGAGGTCACAAGAAATGTTCGGAATGAGATAGTACCGCACTTGCACACTGCCAACTTGAGAGTTTTTAAGTAATATAACAGATTATTTTGTGCATTAAAACTACATTAGATATATTTGCATGTTAAATCAAAATAAAAAATAAATAAAATAAAAATACTATTGTCTCTGTGATCAAATGAGTAGAAAAGCAACACATTTATATATATAAAAGATTATAAAAGAAAAAAATCTAATTAAAGCCACGTAGAAATATTAACATTTAACATTTCTACATACATATTAGAATTCTTACTAAAATATTTATACATTATTAAAATGAACCACGATTAAAATTATAAATGAGTGTGTTTATATATATATATATATATATATATATATATATATATATATAATATAACTTGTCAGTGTGATCAAATTAGTTGAAAAGCAGTGTTGTTGTTAACTAAAATTATTAAATGTATGCAGTACATATAAAAATATCTAAAATATAAAAGACAAAAAGTAATAAAAATGACAAAAGTGCATAACTAAAATAAAATAAAACCATTTAAAAAAATACTGTTGTGTGTGTGTGTGTATATATATATATATATATATATATATATATATATTACAAAAATGTAAATCTAAAAATATTAAATATTAAAATATGAATAAAAACTATAATAGTATAAATAATACAAGAATAGCACTGATTGTCAAAAGACATGCTGACTTAACATTGTTTTACATTGCAGCATAGAGGAAGCATTATCCCAATGAAAATTGACCGCAAGCTCGTTGAATGCATTATTGTCTATAACATTTATTATTCATTTAAGCTTCAAAGCAGCTGCAAAAGGTCACCCTGTGTTTCCCTGAGCAGCATGTTGGCACTTGTGGAGGTTTCAGAGAGACTCACGCTGAGTGCTTGAGTGTTTGACATGACATGTTAAGCAGTTACAGCAGCGTATTAGATGCCATATGTCACGCACGCCCCCCCCCCCCCCAAATTTTAGTTTTAATTGTGCATTCCATTTTCATCTTCGTATTAATGGAGGAATATCATGTTGTCACACAGCGAGGCTATTGAAGTGAAAAGATTATTACAATGGTGCATAAACACTTCCTATACATTTTAATCTGTCATCTCACTGCTGAAAAAAGTCTGTTATGTCAACTACACTTATATTCATGATTCATGTCCATTGCATGGCTTAACTCAGCATTCAAGTCATGTAAAGTCAAGAAGACTCACGCTTGCACAGTAAATAGTGACTATAACCTCTGCTCTGACAACATTGTTGAGATCTCTTCTGAATCTCTAGAGGGCCTTTTTCATAATTTTGATTATTCCACTCTTCTATCCTATTCAAATTGAAATTGGGTTACAGTTAGAGTACAATGGATGTGAATTGGACCAATCCTTGAATGTTAAAAGACTCGAGTTTCAATAGTATAACCACAAGACGTGACTTTAAATTTTCATATGGTGGAAATAAAAACAAAAACGTACTAACTCAATTTATATTCAACTCTAAAAATCCTAAAAACTATATATATTTGAGAGCTGTACTCTTAAATAATGCAAATGTTTTAAAAGAAAAACAATGTAGGTAATGTTTCAAAGGTGGCACTTTGGGTGTGTTATGTTTTCATCCAAAAGTGTACAACTTTTTATGCATTTAAGTTTAATGATCTACATGACAATACATCAGCCGTTGTTCTCCTATCTGTTGGTATGTGTGCAGGCAAGGTTGTGTTTCTTCTCCATCGACTGAGCGGGAATTCATAATACAGTGTTTTTAGTCATTTTTGTGGATCCACGTTAACGGTATTTTCACAACATTGTTGTCTGTATTCAAAACTTTTCAGAAACATTTTTAGATTTTAGTACATTTTTGATAAGTAATGTATCCTTCATGTGTTTATACGACACCCGTTTTCAAAAAAAAAAAAAATGTTATGCATTTTGGTCATTCATTTACATGGCAAAGGCCATTTGGAGGCCTGAAAATGCAAGTTTTGAAAACAGGTTTCAAAGTGTTTTAAAACAATAAAACAATTAAAATAAAATAAATGTTCAGCGTTTTAGTAATTTTTGTGGATCCATTAGAATGCAATTGTTTTGACAACATCGACGTTTGTTTGCAAAACTTTTCATAAATGTTTTTTTTTTTAGTAAATTATTGAAAAGGAAATGTATCCTTAGGGGGAGTTTATATATTAATTTGCCCGTTCGTTTAAAAGCCAAAGGGATTTTGAGGGCCTGAAAATGCTAACTTTTGAAAATGGATTTCAAAGTGCAAGTTTTTGAAAATGAAACCATTATTTTTCTGTATAAACTACATAAATTTGTGAAAAAGGTGAAGTCGTGCAAATGTGCATTACGTGTTCACTCTAAAGGCGCATAGTGTTTCTTTACAAAGTAACATCGCCAACTACTGGCCTGGCATTCATAATACAGTCTTTTAGTCATTTTTGCTGATCCGTGTAAACAGGGGATAGTTAAGTTTAACCAAAAAAAAAAAAAACAGTTTATGTTTAAGGTACATTGTTGTACACATTGTGTAAATGCCCTGTAGTCTTCACTCGTTCCTGTCGCTCGTGCATTATCAAAGCTCATGTCTACTTGTTTAATGCCTGAAAAATGAAGTCTTTGTTCTGGCAGGGATGGCTTTTTGATTGCCTAATTTTATTCAGCTCAGTGCCCAGTGGAGCGCTTTCACAGGCCACTGACGCACCTCCTTCCATCAGCTCCTTGTCAGCGTCTGATGGAGTCACCTGGTGGTTATAATATGTCGAGTTCCCATTGTCAGCGTTTCCGAACCATTCATGCTCACATGTGAAGCGGCATGCCTGTGGCGACGCTTTCATATCACAGCCTCGTGTGTTCGACTTTCAAATATGAATGTGTCCGCAGCAGCGCGCTGCAACAAAAAGATCAGGTTACAATCAGAGATGATATGAGAGCAATTAGACGGCATCTCGGCGTGCTGGCAATTGTGATTTTAATAAAAAATGCATGAGTGCGTCAGGCTGATGCGCCAAAATGTCTATATGCAAGAGGAGCCGGAAATGAAGTCAACTTGATACTATCGCAGTATTTATGAGAAACTTGCATAATGGTGCAGGCTTGATTTTCTCCCCATGGTTTGCTTAAATTATTGCGTGTTTGGTGGTGTTAAAAACCCTGCTGCACTCGAGTATTGACCCACTTCACCACAGGTGGGATTCACAGCAGAAAGCCGATGTTGCAGACATACAGGATCCCTGATATCCCTCCTCTACTTAAGTACTAGAGAAACTGAAATGCTGTTTTCTTTTTGGGGTGTTTTCTAGTTGGAGTGCTTTTATTATTGTGACCGGACTTGCATCCATGAACCTCTCCTCCTCCTGTTCTTATTCTCGGCATTGAGGATTGATGAGAAGAAACTTTCAAAACCTTAATAATGTACTTCTGATCCGAGTCCTGTTCCTGTTTGTGGCTTCCCATCATCTTGGCAATAAGTTGGCTGTCTGCAAACTTTAGTAGAAAACTAGATTTTGGAAGAAAAATGTTAGCCATTATGGGTGGCTGCTAGGAGGTTTCATACTAGAAAAATCAGAAAGTTTTCTTTAAATTGGACAAATAACATTTTCCTACTTTCCATTTCTGCCTCAGAGTAAGACATTAAAGTTAGTTGTGAGATAAAGTTTAAAATAAGGTCAGAAATCTCTCTTTTTTTTTGTTTGTTTGTTTCAGTTATTTTATTTATCAAAATAGCCCAAGTATATATTATATTTTGGTGTAGTGCTAAGAAAATTTGAAACATTTTATGTCTAAAAATTATTTTTATTTTTATTTTTTTCAAATGTTTTCCATTTGCAAGAAAAGTGGCACAATTATATATTTATTATTGTTATTACTATGTTTTATTTTATATTATTAACACATTTTTTCTTTTTTTCTTTTTTGTTCTTTGGTGGAAAAGTTAATGTAAGTGCTTTTATGATTTATGACTTCACATTTCTGCTTATCATCACTTTGGAATTAGAACCCATTCAAATACATTGTAAGTACTTCAAAATGTGTTACTTGCACATTTCTTAGAAATTGCTAGTAAATTTCACAAATAATGAACTTTCTATACATCCTGTAAATATCCCATCATGCTCGTTCTTCATAAATGTAACTTTCATTTGAATTAATTGCAGTACTTTGATGTTAAATCCATTCCACCCTTAATGTAGCATGTTAAGTGTAATTTTCCATATTCTACTGAAAGTGGCACCAGTGCGGACACTTAATGCAAATCAAATGCCCCCCGATAACTTAAAAATTAAATCAGGCTTGCGCTCTGTGCGTCGCACTGCTGCTGAACTCCAGTATGTTACTTCATCTTTTCAATTACAGCCGCTGGTATGAATCTCTTAAGGCTTTTTTTTCACTACTGGAGATAAGAGAGGTTAAATTCAGTCTCATGTTTTTACTGTGAATGAGAGACTACAATGAAGAATGTCTTGGTGTCATTGAATATAATAAAATCATAACATCGTAATGATTGCTCTTAGCTGCATGGCACGTTTGTGGTGCGTATGACACGTTATATTCGCCTGTGGTCATTATATGAGCCACATTACAAAAGTGGTGCAAAATGCTTTCCTCCATACGTTTAGCAAGACATATATGGACAACTGACATATTTACATAAATCAAGTTCATTACTATAAGAGACAGTGTAAAGAATGAATCTATTAACTTTGCATAAATTTAAATATAGTGGTTTATAAGTTCTTCTCCCACCCTCTAAACTTCACTTAGAAAATAAACATCTAAATATTTTTCCATTTTTTTCAAAACACCTCATTTTAAGCCTAGTCAAATTCTTATGCAATTTAGCTGAAGTGGTATGTTCAGTTTCTTGCACAAACCGATTGTTTTGCTTCATAAGATCTTCTTCAGCATACAGTACCAAGACATTTTGGACAATGCTGTGCTTCCAACTTTGTGGGAACAGTTTGGGGAAGGCCCATATTTATTACAGCATGACTGTGCACAAGCAAGGTCCATAAGGACAAGATTAAATGAGTTTGGTGTATAAGAGCATGACCAGCTCCGAACCGAGCCCTGACATCAACTTCATCAAACACCTTAGGGATGAATTCGAACGGAAAATGCGCCAGACCTTCTCCTCCAACATCAGTGCTGATTTCATAAAGGGTTAACTTGATAAATGGGCAAAAAGCTTCCCAGAAGAGTGGAAGATGGTATAACTGCAATGGGAAGCCAGTTCCATATTAAAGCCTAAGCAGGTTAGAGATCTGACCTTTCCAGGTTTGACCACCTTGACAGAAAGAAAAATTTCAACAGAGAGACTGGTTCTACCAGAAAAGGCCTTTTCAAGAAGGTCTGGATTAATATTCAAGAGCGGATTTAAGGACTTTATCAATATTATTTGAATTAGCAGTGGTGTATACGTGTGCCGCCATCACTTATTTCTGAAGTTGAGTCAAGGCTGAAAGTAAATGATACTCTTCAAACCAGAGACCCCGAGCTCTCTGCCTTTAGCGCTAATCAACTCTTCAACACCAGAGCATCGAGCTGCATAGCAATTCAGCTAGTGCATTAGCGCTCGCGCTCTCCCTTTCATTTTCATTCAACAATGTGATGGAGGCCTGCCAGGTGCATTGATATTCAGTGAGAGCCATCACACTCCTCAGCGGCGCTGACTCAGTCACCAAACCCCCCCGCATGTTTGTCAGATTTGCCCTTATTGCGGTAACCAGGAAGAAATTAGCATGGAGGCTAATGCAGAGGCAGCGCTCTGGAAAGTAATTGAAGTGCAGGGGTGATCAAAGAGGAATGAGACAGAAGGTTTTAAATGGAAGAGCTGTGGGAGAGTTTGCTGACATCACGGCTGGGGATTATGATGCGTGTACCACTAGTAATAGTTATAAATGATGGCGTCTAGGGGTTTACATGAAAAGGACGACAAGGGGGTCTGAATTTCCCATGATGGTGGCCTTAAAGGGAAAGCTTCTAAAAATAAAAAAAGATATGTTTCCCATGAGGCCACTAATGATACACATGTGTTTGACAGAGATAAATGGAGGGCTGGTTGGAAAGTGTTTAAAGCAAGAAAGTGGGCGAACACACTTATTACTGCATGGATATGTTGAGCTTTATATCTTATTAAATCTTATGTTATATGAAGCGTGTACATATGACTTTGTACTACTTCTTTATAGAGTAAGTCACATTTTTCTATACGGTTGCTCTAAATGTGCACCATAATTCTATTCGATAATATTCATTATAAATGCACCTACACTCCAAAAAATGCTGGGATATTTCAACCCAACTTTGGGTCAAATTTGTACTAAAAATGTAAAATAAAAATGTAACCCAACTTTGGGTCAAATATGGACTAACCCAACAGTTGGGTTAAATTTTTACATTCGAGTCCAACTTTGAACCCAAAGTTGGGTTGAAACAACCCAGTATTTTTTAGCGTGATATGTATGTGTATGTATAGATAATTCATTAGCAGTATGCATAAATTAATAATTATATAAGCATTTTCTTACTTTTTCATGACCCCTTTGTGTACCATGTAATATATTGGATACAATTTTAAATCTATAATTTAACCTATAATTCAATTCTATAATTTTGATAGATGGAAGTGATTTTACTTTCTATATCATTTCCCTATAATTTGCAATCTGGTAATTTATTAAAAATTTAAATACAATTGTTTATTAAATAGCATAATTTTTAAATGGTTAATTTTAATATTCTAATTGGTGTTTAATTTGGATTTTTTTTTACTTAAATTAGGATTTTGTACAATTCTTTATGCATTGTTTTAGAGTTCTATCAGTTGAGGTTTGCCTTGTGCTTCCCACAAAACTGAATACATCTTAGCTGTTTTGTTTTGTTGGTTTGTCTCACTCAACAACTTTAAGTTTTACTGATCCAGTTCAATTCAGTATGCAGTCAGTATTTCTCTCACTGAGCAAAGACTTCAGCTCTTTGTTTGAATCCCCTTCATTTTCTAGTGCAGATAATCAGAGCCATAATAACATCGAATTTTCTGAATTACAAAATTCAGTAGAACCCTCCTGAGTATAATGAGGCGTTCAGGTCAAAGGTTATCTGTTCCTGTACAATAGCGGTACTGCATCCATCTTGAGCTTAAAGCATACATCTATACATACTGTACATGAAGCGGTAATGTAAGATGATGGAGCCAGCAGTCTTGAGCAATCTCAACAGGCAGTTAAACCCCGTCAGCTAATCTGTCCCCTGCACTATCCGCAGCTCTGTCATTCCAGCCGTCCAGACTGACAGGCCGTCCAGATGACGGATGAAACCGTCCTTCGCTGTGATGCTGGAAGCCAGTGCGCAGCCACCTGCCAAAGCAGCGCGTCCCATTGAAGCCCCTGTCGAGGAGAGAGGGCACTGTGCCCTGCAATTACACCCCGCTGCTGCCATTATCACTGGTGCACAATGTAAGCGATCCAGCTCATTGCGGCTGAAATGGCCAGTTGCTGGGTGACATTCAGGGTTTGAGTTGTTTGGGTCCTTTTTGCTTTATTGTGGTCATTTTTTGGACTCTTTTGGCAGTCATATTAGTTAAGGCTCTCGGCGAACGTCCCATCCTTTGTGTCGTCATCTTCTGTCACTGAATGTGAGAGAATTTGTGTATAATGTTGCAGTGATGAGCAATTAATCCGATCTATTGTTTTAGCACAATGACAAGTGCTTACAGCTAAATGTGCAATGTTTTTTCCGGTCCAGCTGATATTTGTCAGAGATCCAGGATGTCCACTTGAATGTGATGTTATGTCCGCAGATGATGCCTTTGTTTGGACTGAGAGGGATTACATGATGACATGCTTCTCCACATCTTTTTGGCATAAAATGAACACAAAACATGTTTTTGGTTGGAACCGCTGTGCAAATTAGTCTGGTCTTTCAGGGGGTTTAAACCGCTTTAAAGTTTCATTTTGGAGAATTTTGGGATGTTGCTGGTTGAGAATAAATTTTTTTTAATGAAAATTAAATTATTTTATTTTATTTTTACTTTGAGAACCTTCCAATTTTTCTCCAGTGCTTGAGTATTGTTCTCAATCTTTCTTCAGTGTTTTCTTAAACTTAAATAAATAAAAAAATATAATACAATAATATATAATCTTACATATAAATATAATTATATAAATAGTTTGTTAGTATAATTATATAATTTTATTATTTTATTTTTATATTTGTAAATTTTATATATATATATATATATATATATATAATTTTTTTTTTTTTTAAGGATTTATTTGTGATTATTTCATTGTGCTTTTGGTTGAGGTTTGTCATTCTTGTAAAATAGGAGATTTTGGGTCGTACAGCAGTGTCTTTAGGCTGAGGATCAATCTATGATCCAATCTGCGGTCAATCTATAAAACGCCGCCAGCCATCTGTGATGCCCATCGAGTTTGACAACTACTTTCTCACCCTTCAATCTACCATCATCCTTAATTTGTACACTGAATGAATGAATGAATGAATTCATAAGGCATCATCCTGAAAACCTGTAATGCATTTTATCTGAACTACTGCATGCAGCTCTAGTCTGTCTATGATAGACTTAAGAAGAGGATTCGAATGAAAAAATGAAGAGAGGTTCTTTATTGCATTAAGTCAATTTGGGTCTTTCTAGTCTGCTGTGACTTACACAGTGATATTATCAGAGGTGAAGCACCAGTCGATACTTCCCCGAGTCTCGTTATTGTGAACAAATAAAGGATCAGTTAAATCATACCCTTTAGGAAATCATTGCATACAAAAATCATGTTTTTAACTGTTGTAGATTCATTGGTTTCTAATACTCTAAAAGTGAAAAAAATATGTAAATGTCTATAACAAAACAGTGACACAGAATCATTATATTAGGCTATTAAGACTTGACTTCAGATAATATATTGTGAATATTTTATCTTACTAAGTAAGATTACTTTTAAGTGGTATTACATAAAAAAGGAAATGTGAAGTTTTGTATATATATATATATATATATATATATATATATATATATATATATATATATATATATATATATATATATATATATATATATATATATATATATATATTAAATTTTGCACATTTTGCAAAATCATCTTGCATTGCAAGGTAGTGTTTGCATAGAAAATCTTTTTTTTTTTATCATGTGGCAGCACTTAATAATCTCAATATGTTTTTCAATGGATTTAATTGCATTGCATTGTGTGTGTTTTTGAGGCCACAGGAAATCTTAAATTTTGTGTCAAAACATGTAATGACACTTTGTTTAATCTCATCTTAATCTTGAATTGAATTTTACTGAATTGAATTTTTATTGAATTAGTTTTTTTTATGCATTGAAAATCTTCAGGTATCAGGGCTTGAGGATTGTTCTTAAAGGGTTAATGTATATAAGAATAACAATAAAAAAAAAGCATTTAAAATATGCATTTTAAGGCTTGAGATTTGGTAGCAACGAAGTTTTGGTCTGTTGTTTTTCTTGTATTGCCTGTATAAATGGAAACACACATTCATAATATAGCACGTCTCATCTACTCATACAACACAAACTCTATTGGGTATCAGTGTGTGTCTTCAGATCAGTGTAAACACACAAGACACATTAATCAATGCAGCTGTAATTACGTGAGGCTGCTCGTTGTGTTTGTGAGCGTGTATGAGGCCACGCTTGCATTTGCACCCTTTGTTAAGTCCATGTCTGCCTTTCGCCATCTGGATGTCGGACAATAAAGGTCTGAGCAAGGGTTAATTAGCAGTTCTGGAGAACCATCTATCAGCCACTCAGACAGGCAGCTCCATTATCCTGAGACTCACTCACACACACACACACACACACACACACACAGACACAGACACAGACACAGACACACACACACACACACAAACACACACAGAGATATTATAACCGTGACATCCAATCCTGCAATCCTTCATTTGATTGACCTCTATATACGAAAACGCAAAGAATATGCAAATTATTTCAAAAGTGCAGAGCATTTTGAGAGAGTTGTTTGTGAATGCATTGATTAATTTAATATATTTATATTCGCTAGTTTTTTTTTTTTTTTAAGGAATGTTGTGGGTTCAATACAAGTTATGCATTATATAGCACTGATGTCAATTATCATTAAAAAAATATTGCTTTTACAGTAAGGCACTTATAATGGAAGTAGACAAGGTGACATCTAGCCGCAAGATTATAAAAAATATATATCAATATGACACTATTAGCATTATACCACAGTTTTTGCTTCTCAAACTTTTTAACAGGTATGAGTTGGCATGCAGTAGTAATCTGTGGTAACTGACATTGTTACAAATGCTGTCAACAGCTTTTATCTTTTATTCATTAAGGCAGGCTCGGGTTGGCAGTTCTCTGAGGATTAATAGCTCTTAAATGCTCAAGGATCTCGTGATCACATCCTGTTTTTAATCCCACAGATCTGTCACAAACATCCCATTTTCTCATTCTTATCTTCCAGCCTGTCGTCCATGGCCTCAGGTCTGTTATTTGCACATCTCCAAAGGCCTGTTCTCTTAATACAAATGCATTTGTGCGACAGCATGCAGCAGCATTTCCATGCATCATTCAGAGATCCTGTGTCGAGGCTCTTTTAAAGTGCTTGTACAGAACATCATGCTGAGCTCTTTATAGTAATGTTTTTATCCGCCGGTATCATAAACTCCAACTGCTCAATATCTGCTCAATATTTAAGCCCAGCGAGCTTTAAAACAGGTGTGTTCACGAAATGCATTGGAGACTATTACAGTTTACAGGTAAACTTTTTTCTTTTATATGTTAAGTGTTTGTTAAATTATACAGCAATAGCTTGAGGAAATGTTGAAAAGGGAGAAAACAGGTTTGGGTTTACTGACTCTAAAAAGCAAACACTTCCTATTTAATAATTTGTAGTCTAGTGGCAGGTAAAACAGACTTGTAAAAAATATTGTATTTTACATTTTTGTGTTGATTTATTTAGTAGCTGAGGAACATTTGGATTAATTTTATTTTGTAATTTAACTTGACCTTTGGTTTGTAGTCCTATATGATAAATTGCTGGTTTAATGTTATGAGTCTTATTGGAAATTTTAACATTTAATTTAAAGCTATAGCTGAGGCACATTTGGTTGATTTTTTATTTTTATGTAACATCAGCAATGTTGGTATTTGAATTAAAATTAATTCTTCGAATAAAGTGCACAGGATCTATTCTTATTTGTGCAATAAACCAAGAATTTTGAAGAATTTGTGTATTTTAAAGTGTAATGCAATAAAAGAGGAGTTGCACTGCATTATGGTTAACCTTTTCAGATGAGTGAACCTTGCAAAAGTTTGCTTGGCATCTTTTTAGCAACACCTTTTTTTTCGTGTTGACGTTGAGAGTATTTTTTTGCATTCTTTCAAAGTTGTCACGTTTATCAAAATCTATCAAGTCTTACCGCGTCTGATTTCAATTTTCACTCCTCAATGTTGGAGATTTGATGTATTTCTCAATGTCACAGTTTTGTTCAGCATCATCACTCATGAATCTACTCCGCAGCTATCTGCACTCGTACAGTGATGTTCCTCAAGCACTTTGTGGCTAAATATTTTCTTATTTACAGCTTCAAGCGGTGAAAGCGCAGTCTAGATGTTTGTGTACCGTCACGCCATCGGGGATGTTTGGATTTAACACCGTTTGTGTAGCTTGACGTGAGCTGCATCTCAAACTGTTTTGTAACTGAATCCTTCAGAATAATTCAGCTGTGAGCTTCTTTGACCTCCTCCTGTCCTCTTTCTCTAGACAATTAATCTGTCAGTCAAACTTCCCACAGACTCCACGACATGTGGGGATATATATATATTCCTGCGTCATGTGGAGTCGATGGGACATGAACTGCAACTATTTGTCTTTAAAACCTTTCAAGATCAAGTGAAATAAGTGTTTTAGGATCTGCATAGTTGGGTTTCACTGAGCTTGTTTCAATGCATTCTAGGATTGACTTTTGTATAAAGGAGAAATGCGATGCTGCATGGAATTTGGCCAAAATTGGGTATAATAGAATGCAGCATAACATTGCCTTCGAGACGAGCAGGTCACTGGATCTGGAAATGCATGCCTCTTTCTTCGCTGTGAAGCAAGAGAACCCCGTCTCTGAACTTTAAACTCTGATCTTTCGTCTGTTCTCTGCAGATTCCTCAGATCAGCTATGCATCCACCGCTCCGGAGCTGAGCGATAACACCCGCTACGACTTTTTTTCCCGCGTCGTTCCCCCGGATTCCTACCAAGCCCAGGCCATGCTGGATATTGTTACGGCGATGGGCTGGAACTACGTCTCCACACTGGCTTCAGAAGGAAACTACGGGGAAAGCGGCGTGGAAGCATTCGTGCAGATCTCCAGAGAGATGGGTAAGATGGCTTTTCCAAGACTAGCTTGATGCATTGATGAATTTGAACAGAATTCCCGCTTCAAGCAACAAACTTGTTCCCATTAATGTTTTTAGTCCCAAACACTAATCAGCAGTGTGAGATTAATTGTGTGGTGCATGCACCGGTTCGAAAGAAGACAAGTCACTGAGTGTTTTATTGTGAACAGGTCTTGTAGAACAGAATAGTTCACCAAAAATGTTTTATTTACTTCCCTTCAGGCCATTCAAGATCTTAATGTGTTTTCTTCTTTATCAGATTTGGAGAAATAGGCTAGTATTCCATCATTTGCTCAGCAATGGATCCTCTGCAGTGAATGGGTGCCGTCAGAATGAGAGTCCAAACAGCTGATAATGTCACAATGATTCACAAGTAATCCACACCACTGGTGAAGTGAAAAGTTGTGTTTTTGTAAGAAACAAATCCATCATTAAGATGGTTCAAACTGTTGCTTCTGGTTAAAACACTAGTCCGTAATAAGGCAACCTACAGTAAAAAATAAAAAATAAAAAATCGCACCTGTATGCACAAGGATGAAGCGTAATTATGCTTTACAGACTCATGGTTTGAACTTAAAACTCTTTTAGTGATGAATTAATTGTAAAAAAAAAACATGAAGCTTTCGTTTCACAAGATGTTAACTTATAGAGAAGTGGTGTGGATTATTGTGATGTGTTTATCAGCTGTTTGGACTCTCATTCTGACGGCACCCATTCACTACAGAGGATCCATTGCTGAGCAAATGATGTAAAACTACATTTCTCCAAATCTGATAAAGATCACATCTTGGATTACTTGAGCGTAAGATAGTTCATTTTTGGATGAACTATTCCTCTAAGGCAGTTTTTGCATCAGTCTGGAGTAGCTGGCGATAATTACTAGAAGTCTGGTAGTGTGTAAATGATCCTCAGTTATTTTGTATATGATGCACAGTTTTTCTCTGTAACCAAAGTGGACAAGTGTGTAAAGCCTAGTGTTTTAAAATCTGTATTTGTTTATCTTTTATTCATTAAGGCAGGCTCGGGTTGGCAGTTCTCTGAGGATTAATAGCTCTTAAATGCTCAAGGATCTCGTGATCACATCCTGTTTTTTAATCCCACAGATCTGTCACAAACATCCCATTTTTTCATTCTTATCTTCCAGCCTGTCATCCATAACCTCAGGTCTGTTATTTGCACATCTCCAAAGGCCCGTTCTCTTAATACAAATGCATTTGTGCGACAGCATGCAGCAGCATTTCCATGCATCCACTCACATAAGCAGGGAAGCATATTGTTATTCTTATCTTGCACATTTTTATCTGCTCGGCGTGTACATAAATTGAATCCATTTAATTAATTCTCACTTGTTAAACTAAGGATAAATGGGGATTATGTTGGTAACGTACTGTAGTGTTTCTGAACGTACCGGATACCCTGGGGACTGTCTGCTCTTTCACGTATTGACCGAAATGTCATGGATGTTCTTGATTTTGTAGGGGTTTGGGAGTCGAAGTGCTCTCGGTTGAGTGTCCAGCTGTCTTCTGTCTGTTCACTGGATGTTGACATTGCTCATAGAGGGCAAAGGCGATGTAGACCGACCGCTGGGAGCCAAGTGTTTGTTGTCCACGCAGCAATGAGAGACTTAGTCTTAGAAAAAGTACACGAGATGAAGGGAAATCTTGATTTTAGCATGTGGTATTTCAGCATAAATCTGCATCTTATTCACTCACTAACCGCCTGAACAGGTGTTACATGCAGTCCCTTCAGGATCTCAGGAAAACGCTACTCCATTTGTGACAACTTGCATTTTCTGTCTTTTCTGTCTAGTCCGCTAACCACATCTTCTACAGGAATAATGGTGCTAACCGCTAGCAAATATGACCTGAGGCTGAAGTAAAGTATGGAATATGGGTGAGAGGAGGACGTGGATGGACAGAAATTATAATGGTAGGCTTTAACACAGTCCCTCCTCCTCTAAAGCCCCTCTATGCAACACCCCCCCCCCCCCTTCACCCTACGTGACAGAATTATAGCTATTACTAGAGACCCTGCTGCTCCGCAAATGCAAATATCACACAGCTGTACTAATCGCACTGTTTAATTGTGCATTACAAATTCATGAGTGATTGAACACATTTGTGTAATAACATCCACTTTAGCATCCTCCGGACTCCAGTGTTTACCATCACACGTAGCTACTGTAGCTGCTTAAGAGACTCGCTGCTCCTCATTTAAAGTAGTTAACCACAGTCTAGCCAGAAGCTGTGCTTTTGAATATGCACGGGTTTGTAGTACCCATTACTTTATTTTTTGTGGGAAAACCATAGTAAAATCAAAATTAACCATAGTCTTACTACAGTATGATTTTACAACAGTAACCATCAATTAATAGTTTTTGATGTAAAACAATAGTAAATGCAAAAGTACCCATGATTTTACTACGGAGTTTAGATTTTTTGCTGTAAAACTGGTTCAAGTCTTCCAGCTGTAAAGTGAGAGGTGGATTACACCGAGAGGAAAGAATTGAACAGGCATGCAATTAGCTGCTAAACGAATGTCATACAACAAGCGAATGAAAAGTCAATAGCTTTGCATCATTCATGCCCTCGTTGTAGTTTCCGCTATTGGCCAAGATGATTGAGATCTTCCCCTTTGCTTGTCACTACTTCAGGAAATCAACCTTTTGGGGTTATAAACATTAACCCCAGTTTATCCTGTGAAACTTTGAGTTTAATTAAAGGCCATTTTTTACTCTTGTGCATGGCTCTATTCACTTTCTGAAAGTGAATAGATGTCATGACCTAGCGGTTATAATGCATGCTTTCATGCATTGAGCTGTAGTGCTGATAAAAGCTGCTCAGACTCTTCAAGTTAAATGGTTTCATTGGGGTTTTGAACCTTCTTGGCTTATCTGGCACACCAGCTAAATTAGATGAAATAAACAGTTTTATAATTTCTACAAAAAAGTCCATTGTATATATTGTAAGTAGAAGCGATGTGTATAGCAAAGATTGCACAGAAGTCACTTTCAAACCCTTCTGGTGCATGCAAAGACCATGATGAATCGCCAAACTAGATGTTCATCATAAAATCATAAAGCATAAAACTGAACGATATACAGCACAGTAGTTTTTTTTATAGATCCCATAAAATGTACACAGACCTGTTTTTTTACTGAAATGCATAAATTCAATGGCGCTTTGAACTCCTGAAGAGGGTTATGTCTGACTCAGGATCTGAGTAACAAGAAAACTACACAAAGAAGCACTGAAAAAATTGGACAAAAACTGGGTTCAACCCAGCATTTAAAAAAAAAAAAAAAAAAAAACATTTTTAGAGTGCAGTAAAAGAACAACAGCCTTAATTCCCCAGAGGGGTAATGTGTTTCCATGCACAGTGCTATGTTTTTATTTAATACTATCGGTTAAGTTTAAGGGTAGGGTTTTGTCGAAGGTGGTACGTTATTTTCAAATACAAGAAAATTTTAGTGCCACACACACTGAGCATGTCATTACTGAACTGCTGCGATACATACAACAAGCAATCTGAAAATTGCCAATTCTTGGAAATTTCACTTGCTGTAAAAGTACAAGAAGCAACTTAATATTATTTTGCAGAAATGTTTTTTACGTTTAACGTTTTTTCCAATGGGGCTGGGTTGAGTAATTTGAGGAACTGAGGCTCTCAAAGCTGTAGGTAAGATATTTTTCCATACACCGAAAACAAATTGGAGTGAAATTGCTAGTCAATTTCAGAAATAATTGCAAAGAAATTGCAAGTAATGAACTGAATTAAGCATGAAATTTAGAAAAGATGAATTTGTGTACTAAAATACTTCAATGATAATTTTTATAACTTACCTTTCAGTGTACATTTGCTTCCCTGTGACTGACTGCTTATCCATAAACTTATTTCCTAATTTTGTCAGCATGCTAATGTTTACACATTGCGTTTCTTTGTCCAGGTAGGTGACAGTTTATAATTCCAGCCTTCTACGTTTCATAAAAGTCTTTTACCCATGTAAATTCACATTATTAAGCTTTGAAACAGCTGCCAGGATGGGGTTAGTGAGCACAGTTCTCTGAGGAGCAAGTAGCAATAGATGCTAATATACATTAGCCTTAATTGCCATGCCAATGGGCCATAGATAATTGCATTTAAGTCTGTCATTTCCCAATAGTTCTAGAAAAGGTGTGTGAAATGGCCATTTGAGCAGCTAGGCTTTTGTTCTTCAAGTCCACGATACACTTCATATGCGCAGAATAAGCAATGTTATCACACAGTTTTCACAAAATACTGTGACTGGACTAAAAGATGAGCTAGAGACATTGAGATTGACAGAGATGTTTTCCATCTTTCTGCTCTTTTCTCTTTGTCCAATGTGTTAGGGTTAGGTTAGTATATCCACTCACATCTGAACTAGCCATCCTCAGTAACCATCTCAGCTGTATGCGTCTATGCTAGCACTAATGAGCCCATTGCTAAAGACATTATATGCTTCCAAGGAAGCCAAACTCTGTCTATAGATTAAACGCATGCTTCTGTTATTTCGGGGTTGTGACCTGCACAGATGGCTGCCAAGTGATGTCTAGTGAATGCTACGGGGGGAACGGATGGTGCAAACTGCAAAGCACAACCCATATAGTGTTTTTAATGTTATAGATGGGGACATTTCGATGCGGTTCGATCTGTAGAAGTAGAAATATTTCCTGAAGTGTAAAACTAAAGAAGTTATTCTTTTTCAAACCACTTGCAGTAATATGCAAGATTAATATGGAAATGTATTTTCAAAACACATTGGATGTTAATATGTTAGATGTTAGTATTTTGGTTTATATGTGAAGTGGAGACATGTCAAAATATGAGGCTATGAGGAATAAATTATTTTTGAATTTGCAAAAACGTGTTTCAGCACATAGGTCTTTATCAAGATTGCAAATGAAGAAAACTTGTTAAATTAAATTAAAATTAAATTCAACTAAAAAAATCTTTCCGCCCTCACAGAAAACCTTTAAACTTTGAATGTAAACTTGCAATCAACCAATCAGAGCATTAGTACAAATCACATGACATAAAGTACGTGACGCAATTTGGTTTAAACACTGCAGAAAAAGTTTCTTAATCTGTATTTTTGACTAGTTTCTTTGTATAAATGTCTAAACATTAAATTAAGATACATTTAATTACATTAAGATACATTTGCTTGAGAAGCAATATTAAGATATTAAGTCCCATTTTCTTCCCCCCCAAAAAAAGAAAGTGACAGTTTAAATAAGATGGGGTCAGAAAAAAAAAAAACCTTAATTCATCATTCTATTCTTACTCAAGTAAAGCTGTGTAAAGTGTAAAGATACATAGTTTTGATGTATTTTTCAATTTTCTTGTGGACTCTTGCTTCACAATTGTAAATGCATCTTTATTTAACAATGTTATATACAGTTTTGCACTGAAAACAATACAAAAATACTGATGACAATTTTTTGCAGTGTACAGTATATGAGGTATTTTTCCTACTAATCAACTACTTACTAAAGCACAGTTTTGTAATGTATTGCTGGAGTATCATAACTGTCCCTTGGGTGACTTTAGCTATCAAGATGTGTTACTGTAGCTCATCATCATTATCAGCTCTCAAAAGTAAGAGACTCAACAACAG
This sequence comes from Carassius auratus, assembly GCF_003368295.1. NCBI lineage: Eukaryota > Metazoa > Chordata > Actinopteri > Cypriniformes > Cyprinidae > Carassius > Carassius auratus. Next base: position 3,542,712 of record NC_039271.1, on the reverse strand, counting down.
GACATCAAACTAATTTGCTGATAGTTTCATTTGCTCATTTTATTTCTATAGGCATCTCTACAGACAAAAGTTCGAGGAGATGAGGTGACAAACATCATAATATGGACAATTTATAAAAGTTACGAAGGATTCAGGATGCAGTTTTTAATGCACTTCCTAAACTTATTGATTTATGCAATTCCTCACTACTCTCAAACAAAAGTGTATGAAGACATTTTAATAGATTTGAAATGTGGTATCATTCTGATTCATTGAAGTAACCAGTCTAAAAGAATCGATTCACATAAACCAGAATTTTTGCTAACAAGATCTTAAAGCTTTCATGTAATGCATTATAAAATGTACATTGTTTTGCATTATATCTTTTCAGAAATAATTGTAACGAAAGTTAAATGCATTATTGTGTTTGCATATTCCTTGTTAAAATCTGAAATTAGTTGTTTTTCATGTTTTAATGTGATTTATGTTCTAAAAGTGTTATGTATTGTGGCTATGAGACAGTGCATTAAGGTTCATAATTAATGCATTAAAATACTTTTACAATGCATTACATTTAAAGGCTTCAAGTAAAGTTTTTTTTTTTTTTCTTACACTGATAGTATAATTATGATATGCATAAACATTTGATTAAATATCACTTTTCATTGTGCTAATTTGCTGGAAGGCAAAAATGTTTTTAATGTATCTTAATGATGCATTTGAAAAAAATAAGGCATCAGAAAACATTTAATGCATTAAGTTATATGAAAAAATCAGTTTTTTCTATCTGTATCACTCGGCTCTGTATCATGTTTAAACTTATACAGTACATTAAACTTTTCTGCCTTCAGGAACATGAAGATAAATCTCTCTCAGGCAGTTTTAATTCCACAGTCCACTTACTGACAACACAGCAGAATATGTGTGGGTGCATCTTCCTAAAAAGAATTCCTAAAAGTGCTTTTACCGTCTGCAAATTTCCGCTTCACTTGCTTTTATTTCTACTTTAAGCCTGGCGGAAAACATCTTTAGAGGGAGGTCAGGAGTATCACGGTTGAAATAAATTGCAAAACCAATACTGGCGTTATTATGTGCAGAAACACAAGAGCGTAGAAGTGCTTCTAAATGGAAAAGCCTCGAGAACTCATATAAAGATGAAGACTTCAAGAGAAGCACTAGAATGACGACTGGTGTGACAACACTTTTTCTTTAAAGAGAGAAACAGCTGTGAGAGCTCGGCATGCTTTCGGTGTGAAGAAGATAAAGGCGGTTAGGTGCTCTGTTATGAAGTTTTAGTTGGGTGTTTTGGACACTCATTAGCTGGGAATTGTCATTTCAGCCATGTTACTTTTTCTCAAAGTCACCCTGTCCGACTGAAGTCTGTCAGTGCGCATTGGTTAGTGGATATACGATTAGGCTGAAGCAGCAGAACATCCATACTTTCTTGCCTTCATTGATGTCTGCAGATTGACTACAGCCATTGATCCCGCCGCAAGTGGACTCTGTTCTCCTTAATAAGCTTGGACAACTTTACTGTTTAGGAAAGACAAATGCCACAGAAGCTTCCCACCTGCCAGGCCGGATGAGCCGAACCCAGACCTGCTCGGAAACGGCAGCTGGCGGCTGGTAATGAATCAAGGCCCGGCCAGCTGTGTGATAGATGTAACTGTCGACCAGCGCTGATTAGCAGAGTCTGGACACTAGAGGAATACAGCTGTGTGTGTGTGTGTGTTACAGAACGGAACTTAGGCTGCTTGTCATTTGTGTTTTCTCTCGCCGCCTTCTTAGGCATTGTCTTTTAACATTTTCATTTTTGCTAATATAGATGTTTACTGATAAATTGAAGTCAACATGAAATGTGTTTTCAACCCGTTTTACTTGCATAGTGTGACACTTTTAGAAGTAAAAACAGAATATTCAATTAGAAAAAGAGGTAGGGCTTAAATTGACAATTGGCAAATGATTGGATGATGAGAAATGAAGAGAGGCGTTGAAAATATGAGGGTTTGATGATGTCAGCAGAAAAGAACATTTGTTTCAGAGGCGGAACGAGTCATTTGGATGTTAAATTGTCACAGTATAGAAATTATAGAATAGAAAACCGTACAGCATTGTCACAATTAAATGTGTATGAAGTAATATATAACAAATCTGAATAGCCAGATTTTTTTTCTTTTTTTCAAAACCATATTATTGCTCTTTATATAAAGTTAGATACATAATTATGTCCAAATTAAGGGTGATATATATGTATATATATCTATAGATATAGATATAGATATATAGATATAGCAAGGTTATTATAGATAACTAATCAAAACTAATATCAAAACAATTAAGAAAAACATTTTTTCTTTTGAAATTATATATTTTTCTTAATTTTGGAGTGCAAGTTCCATGAACTAAAATATCACAAACTTACGATCATTTTTAGATTTTTTTTAAGACATGCAACTGGATCCATCCCTGCTGGAGTGCACAGCCATCGGTCCACAGGGGAAGTTGCTGTCCTGTGCTTCCCGTCATGAGTTTTTTATTTTTTTACTTTGATGGAAACCTTAGACCGACCTTCTCACTCTTTAAAACTCCAGAGAAGTCTTGACATGACAAGAGCTGTCCTGACATCTGACAAAAGTTCAGCGATTTCAAACAAAAACAGCCCTCGTAAGGGGTCAAGCCAGTTTACAATCTTGATGAATCAGTAATATAAAAAAATAATTTTATAAATGACATTCGATATAGATATGAATGTTTTATTATACAGATACGATGCATTGAAGATTACTTAATAATTCAATAAAAACCCAGATGTTTTTTCAGTTGGAACAAGATCTTTAATGCAATTTCTGTAGGAATAAAACAAATAAGGTCAATTTTGATTTCATGTTGACTTAAGGGAAGACTGGGACTCTCATTAAGAATTTAAAATGTGTGCACTCTTTTCCCTTTCTTTCTCAGTTCTTCAAATGAAGCCATTTTGGCCCCGTCCGTGCTTGACAAGCAATTAATTCACCCACCACAAAACAGCAAAAAACCATTGATTTAAAAAGTTTCATCACCCCCATCATCTTATTTCTCACACAGAAATGTTTTATTATTTGGCCGCCGGATATGAATTTATGTGGGGTTTAGGGATGCCTTTCTCTTTCTCTCTCTCTCTCTCTCTCTCTCTCTCTCTTTTACTAGCCGGTATCAATATCAACAAGGATTAATAGCGTCTATATTTCTGACATACTGTATATAATAATAACATTTAGTTATAACAAACAGTATGAACAAATTTGCTGAATTTAAAACCGAAGTAATTTTATATTTAATTTACAAAACATTATTTACACAAAAAATAATTAAAAAGTGATTTATTTATTTATTTGGTATATAAATGATTTCAATGCAATACTTAAATTGTAGGCAATATATATTTGTTAAGATTCTTTATTCATATTTTACAAATCAAGTCATCAATATAAATACATTTATAATTAAATAATATTTAAATATCTTTATAAAATTTTGACTATTATTATACGATGGAATCTATAAATTTCGTGAAATTGTATAGATTTTTAGATGCGGATATAAATTATTAGTTGGGAAATGTATAATTAAATGATATTTAAATAGTATTATTGAATTATTATACAGTAATGTACATGACATAAATAACACACACATACACACACACATATATACATATGCAAATATATATTTAATGCAACTTGATTTGATTTAATTGAATTAAAATTGTAATATAGAAACGTTCTCAATATGAACTGCATGCTACTACTTTTGTATACTGTACTTATATATGTGCAGTGTGTTGTATTCCACTCCCAATAACATGGTTTTACGTGCTCCCTAAAGTAAAAATTGTCAGGTTTTATGATGTTTTTAATAATGTTTCTCATATAGCCTTATGCATGCCGCATGCCTCAGAGGCTGCAATATAAAGCTCGGCGCATGTATCTTTAAAAGAGCACCGGTCGTGTTTTGGCTCTGGGGGTATTGCACACTATTACCAACCGTCTAGTAGTCAGAAAGGTGAATCTTGTCAGATTAACTTCAATTGAGGCTCTGGGTGGGGTTTGCAGGGATATGCAATTAGCCCTGGATCAAGGTCCCAAATTGACATGGTGGTCCAATCACCCCTCGCAGATGCGTAATTTCATGACGGAAATTGGTTAATTAGGCCCTCCCATTTCCACATGTTCCCGCAAGAGTGTGTCTGATTGAGTCGGTTTACCGTAGTTTCACCCAGACATCTGCCACGGCTCGCTCTAACTGTTCCTCTGTGTGCGCAGCAAAGCAAATCCATCTCATCTCAGCAAGAGAGCAGCAGCGTCTCACCATATGTGAGAATACTGCAGAGTTAAAGATCGCTGTGTAAAGCTCTTATCCTACATGCAGTATATTATTCGCAGTAGGCGAATCTATTAAATTTTAACTACATTATGATATGCAGTCTATATGAAGGTGAAAATTCAACAGGTTTATACAATAAATATATAGTATATATATATAGAGAGAGATTATTATTGTATTAATCTAAGTACATTTTAAGTGACATGCAGCCAAGTGTATGTAGCCCAGTCAATGCAAGTCTAAGGGATTTTTGGCTCATTTCAGTCAAAGAACATAAAACAGCAAGCCTTTTCTAAACAATTTAGAGCTAGGCTGAAACACAAATGTTTAGCAAACAGAGCCATCACCAATTTCCCCAAATGCTGTCTCGACTCACAGCTTTTGGATGATTGTGTGTTCGTTGCCAGTGAAGAGACCTCCCCCGTTGTCTGTATTTTAGCTCCATATCTCACTTGTTGTCTCTCAGTCACCCAGAGACCCTCTAAACGATGGGCTTCGGCTTTCAGCAGAGGCGATATCAAATTGACACACGAATCGAGACCCTCTCAAAGCACACGGTGGAAGTGAATAAGTGGCGGATGTAGGGTCAGACCTCTCAGCCGGTCGCTGTTGTTAACAACAAAAATGCTGTGACATTTTGTTCTCCCAGCAGAATGCTGAACGCCAGCCAAAGCCTGATTTGTTCGTGATTGGCAGTCAAACACCTGGTCAGATGCATGCGTGCTGTACTATTGCTCATTGTGTTGCGTTCTGGCGTGCTGTGATATCTTCTACCGTAATATTGGCATTCCACCAGCTGAATTACAATCGAGTGAAGAGTTTCGCCTCAGCACCGGCTTTCCCAAGAGGCCTGGCTTTCATTGATTCTTGTTAGTCAGACGGAGCTTAAAGCGAGTCTGACCGCTGCAGGGACACAATCAGTCTGGAGACCTTGTGTTTGGGCGACCTGCAATCACTCGGATTGTCAAGTCTGGTTAAAGCCCTGGTGCTGATGAGCAGTGGATGATGAGTCAGACTGTTTGCATGATCAGAACCAGCTGTGCCATGCTGCATTGATAGTGCATAAAGAAAAAAGTTTGCAAAATTATACATTAAAGGGACCATCAAAATTAAAGGATGATTACTCACCCTTAAGTTCTTTCAAACCTGTATGAGTTTCTTTCTTCTGTTGAACACGGAAAAATATATGTTGAAGAATGCAAGAAGTTGATGGTCCTCACACTTCTCGAGTATTTATTTTTATTTTTATGGAAGTCATTGAGAACCAAAATTAATTCAAAGGGAAAACAACTGAGCATGATTAGTTGATGGTTATTTTCAGAAAATAAGACTAATATTTAGTAATTTAGCTTTTTTGTTGTTGTTGTTGTGATTTTCTTTCTTTTTTTATTTAAAACAAAAAGGTTTTGAAAATTTTTCAAAAAGATAAGGGAAAGAACTACAATCCCATAAAACATTACAAAAGGCATAATATGCACAAATATGTATAGGTATTTTGAGAGCATAGGAAGACCAACTTGATTAAATTGTTTGTTTGCATCATGGGAGTGGGCGGAGCCAAAGATCACTTTTGGAACCCTTTGCTCACCGTAACGCTCTGATTGGTGGAATATTCGATAAAGCATTATGGGTAATGTAGTTTTACCTGAAATCCGGAAGGCTCTGAATAAGTCTTTTGGATGACTTTTATAGTGCTTATTTCAGCTTGAACATCTGTAGTTATTCCCATTTGTTGTGTAGAAAAGAGCAGCGTGAACATTCTGCCGGGTAACTACTTTTATGTTTCACAGAAAAATAAAACAATTTTGTCACAAATTTCCCTTTTAAACTATGACTATCCTTGCGCTTTTAAATAAAATTTGAAATTAAATGGCCAATTTATTGTTTTCTTTTACGTTAAATCAATGTTTATTTTCTATTTATGGTAATGAAGTGCCATCACTTCTCTGACAGGCACCAGATCGCAAAGCTCCTCTCGTTCTCACAATCGCTTTCAGCTAATTTTCACAGCACAGAGAAGACAGCATGCCTGGAGAATCTCATTTGCGCTAATACAGTCATGTTGGAGACACGGCAGAAAAATGACAGAAAGGGCATCAGCTGTTTCTCAAAAGCAACATCTTTATCTATACGAGTGCCGCCCCTCCCGGCAGGCTTCCCCTTCCCATTCATCCCGTGTTTCCTGAGAGCACACTTGACTGATGGCCTGCCAGCGCTGGTTTGTAATTACTCCACATCTACAAGAGCTACTTCATTCCACAAACTGAACGGACTCGATAGGTGAGTCAATGCTAATGCACAAGTGAGAATATTTTTTTGTATGCACATCCAGGCTCATGTATTCAAACAGATGACATGTGCAACAGCAAATGCAGTCTGGCACTTTCATATCATACGTTTTATCGTGTAGTCCTCTTATAATGTTAGTCATGGTGTCTTGCACCAAAAACATTTCATTTTGCATGACTGTTACCATCCTCTCTTTGCCCCTTAATAATTAAACAGGTATTTTTGTTACTATATCTTTAAGACTAACACTCGGCATAGAGTACATCATGGCATGTTTAACTTTAATGACATTAAACGTCACTGATGTGACTAAACAAATTCAGTTGAGGGTTTATTTGAGACTTTTGCAGGCTGGTGATTTCTGACCGGGAACTTCACAAGTGTGACAATCAGTGTTAATTTTGACACGAAATTTTAATTTAGTTTTAGTCTTAGTCTTTTGACTATAATTCTTTTTAGTTTTAGTCAAGTTTTAGTCATCTGATTTGTTTTAATTTTAGTCTTATTTTAGTCGACTAAAATTGCTTGGTATTTTAGTCGACTAAAATTGCTTGGTATTTTAGTCGACTAAAATAAGACTAAAATCAATAACAGATTTACTAGACAATTTTTTACAACTGGTATAGGAAACAAACTTAACCAAAATATATAAAACACAAATTCAACTTTATTTCAACACAACTGTGTCTTTATTTCGATTCAAAAGCTTTTATGCAGCAACAAACACTGTCATGATAATGTAAACAATAATTAGCTGCCAATTGACCATCAATAAAAGAAAAATAAAGTTAGGTCCAGGACTTTAAAGTTTACAGCTTATTTGAACAATAAGTGCATACATTTAAAGTAAATATTTATTAAGTTGGCAGCTAGGTGGATAAAAAAAGTAACAAGATTTTATAAGGTATTCATTTGTCTAGCAATATTGTATGTTTTAAATACTACAATATTGCTAGATTTGTATGTATAATGATAGGATGTGAACATTCATGTTTCACATGACTAATATAGAAATATTTGTGATATTGTCAACAAGTAGAACATTATAAAATATACTAAACATTAGTATTAATCAAATGTATTTATCATGATATTACGTATTAGTATTGTGCTCGCATCTAATTTGAAGAAGGGGCTATTTTACAGTACTTTTCAGTTCGTAATATTTAATGCTACAACATCTACGCACTGCACTATTCCAATTTTGCTTAGCTCAATAAACAAAAGAACATCGTTGTGAAATTACATTTGAGAAAATGTCCGGGTGGCTCGTCTGTAAATGTCTTTTCAAATTGGTTGTGTTCTTGCCACGAATGAGCGCTCTGCGTGCTTTACACTTTGTTTTGTTTTGTTCGTCGTTAAACGTGAAGTGAGCTGTGGACATTTTGTCGCTCTTTTAGACAGTAGGGACTTTAAGCAACAGCTGCGAATGGAACGGCTACAGCGACCGGAAGTTTGCCGTCACACCGCTGTAGCCAAGAACGTAAAAGTCACTAAGCAACGGTAAAACAGAACAGCGCAACGCAGCATTAATTCATTTATTGAGATCCAAAAAAATATATAATTTAAAAAAGCAAGAGAAGGATTGCTTTTGGCGTTAAATGACAATCTTTTGTCAGAAGAGGAGTTTTTAATATTGTATGATGTAAATAAGTCTAAAAACATAACATTTATTTACCTAACCTCTCACGTTGTAGCGACTCTGGCAAATCAGCTGTTCTCCCGTAGTAGACCGTTAAATTAGAACGTCACAAAGTAGCAGTTAAATTCGCGCAGGCGCAATACAACGCCAGAATGGCGTTGCCGTTCCACCAGAGGCTGTTGCTTAAAGTCACTATCACCTCTTCGAATGCCGACTTCCCGGGAGCTCATAAAAACTGAAAACCTTCGCTTCACGTCTCAATAAGTCAGGCTCTGATTGGTTCTCTTCTCTCATGCAGTCTGTTCTGTTTTGCCGGTTCTTTTGCTCATTCCTCGCATCTCTCCCGTCTGCTGATTTGATTTTCGTCACAGTCTATTTTCGTCTCGTCCTTTATTCGTTGACGATAATGTCAATCAATTTAGTCATAGTTTTAGTCTCCATCAGTGCCTTCTATTTTAGTTTTCGTTTCGTTTTCGTCAGCAAAAATATATTCGTGACGAAAATAATGACGAAAATATTTAGTCAACGAAATTAACACTGGTGACAATGTTGAGAAGAAATCCCCCAAAAGTACATCAATTATCAATTTTGGGGGAAGAAACTTGTTGTACCCTGTGTGAGAAAAGTCAGTGTGTTTCAGTCCAGTGCAAAAACATTAACTAGCATTTTCGGGAAAAGGAAAACCTCTCTGGGTTAAAATGGCCAGAACACAACATGAGGGCTAGGCCAATTTTACGGTGTTTTTTTTTTTCTTTTGAACTGCTAGTACTTTTAGTACTTTCACTTGTTTTACATGGAACAAACAATATATATAAAAAACATTATTATTAATTATTATTAATAATAATAATATTGAAAACATCAAATATGTGATTAATTGATTAAATTCCATAATAATAATAATAATGCATTATTTATTATTTTGTGCATTAGGCAGTTGAGAATTGATGAAAGTAGATGTAAAAATCATCAAATATTTGATTAATTGATTAAATTCCATTAATATTAACAATAATATCATAATAATAATCATAATAATCATAATAATAATGCATTAATTATTTATTATTTTGTGCATTAGGCAGTTGAGAATTGATAAAAGTGGATGTAAATGTTTAATTATCATGAAAACAATGTTTTATGGTGCTAAAATATTCTTAATTTTCTAAATTCAAAATCCAATTTTGTAATTTACCTTTTCCTAAATGCTGTGTCTCTCTCTATTTATATAAATCACATTTTTGTTCCTTTTAAAATAAGAAAGTTATACGAGTTTGGAATGACAACACGATGAGTAAAAAATATAAAACAAATGTATTTTCTTTTAGGTGACCAATCAATTAAAATTTTGATTAATTTCTCACACAAAACCATTTTTTTTGGCTTCGACACAAACTATCATATCATGTTTGATGGAGTAGATGATAAAAGTTTCAGTTTTGGTGAGCCACGGTGAAATAAATGAACAGACAAACAAACATAAATCAATAAAAAAATAATAATAATATAAAAAAAAAAATAATAATAATAATAAAAAATGTTTTACCCAATTGTGAGACATTGAAAACTATCACTTAATTTTATATATTTTTTAATTCATTTATTTAAAAAGACAACTGTTTAAATCTGATGTAATTTTACTTCTTGGGTATCTTGATTTAAATAATGTTTAGTTAAAAATAAATAAATAAATAAAAAAAAGCCCAAAATACTTGTTTAGAAAATGATTTGTTTGCATCAGTGCTTTATGTATTAGTCAGTATTTATTTGCAAAAACAGTATTATCTTGTGTAACCTAGAAGCAGTGGAGGGAGAATGACACTTACAAACGCAGCTCATGCGTGAACACTGGCATCAGTCAGATATCAGATTGAGCTTATTAACTAAGATTATATTTAGATCTGATTCACAGAGTATGTGGATTCCCGAGGCGCTGCCATCTCGTGTCTGCTCTGACTCAGTCATCCTGTGATATGAGCGCGAGAGGATGCAGGACACGACAGACGCCCAGAGAATTGATTTATTCTGCGGCGGAGTCCCTCAGAATGAGTTTCCTGATGAAACCAGCGATGTTAATAATGTATTCCTACATTGTCAATCAGTCTCTGTATTCCCACCCACGCTGGATTCACTCCTCATGGAGCGTTTCAGCGGTTCTCCGTGTCCAGCAGGATCCCGATGACCGTGGCTGGATTGTAAATGAACAGCGAGAATGAGTCAAAGAAAAGTTTCGATGTTCTTTCGTAGTTCAGGAGACATTTGTTTCAGTTAAGTATCAACCTGACTCAGATACTTCTAGAAATCCTTTACAGAATTTAAAGAAGTGAGAGTAGAGGTTCAAAATAAACAAGAACAACTCATATTTGTTCTTGGGAGAATCTGATGAGAGGTTTGTAATGAGAATAAGACTTTTTTTCAGACTTTAGCATCTCCATTTGCTATCCCTTTTAGCTCTTTGTTGTCTAGCGGAGAGTTTAAAACCGATTCATCACTTTTACTTTTCTCTCTTTCCAGTTGTTCTGAGGCTATATATGGAAAGGATTTAGAGACAGAGAATTTATTTATTTATTTTTGTGAGATTCAGAATATTGTACCAGCTTTTTGTCTTTAATAAGAACTGAATTTCAGTTTTTAGCATTGCATCCTCCTTTTAGAAATATTTGTATCTTTAGCCACAAAAACGGTCTATCTTCCCTCCATCTCTATTAGAGGACAGGGCAAGCTGTGTCCATGCCTGCATTCCTCCACTCCTCCTTCAAGTTTAATAGAAACATTTAAGTGACATGCAAAGCGTTTCCCCTTCGTTGAGTTGCTTGTAATGTATTTCTTTCACACATCTGAGGGTCATGTGGATGCAGGACTAATCATGTTTTTGCCAAAACTGACTCGCTGTCGTTAGTGAAGTAGTGACTTGTAGTGAAATCAGATGGGTTGCCAGATCTTCAGATTCAGTGATACTAGCAAACTTGGAGAATCTGTTATACTTTCTTTCTTCTGTGGATGACAAAAACTTTCCAATAAAGGTCCAGTACGGCTTTAGAGCACTTTAAATATAGTGCTCAAGTCACATGGATGACTTTTATAGCACTTTAATGGTGCATTGTCCTTTTTGGAGCCTAAAAGTGTTTGTCCTCATTTATTATTATTATTATTTATGGAAATTGCATCTGGGACATTATGCTAAATGTCTAAATATTTCTTTAAAGTCTGTGAGGTTAAGTTCCCTATTGGGCTCAAATGAAAATGCAAGCTCAATAATCAGGTCTGAAGACCCTCTTGTTTGGGGCGAGACCAAAAAGCACAGGACTTTGTCACTGGTTTCAGGTGTTTCATCTCTATGTCATGCCTGGAGTGCAAGACATGAGCCGAGCACAGCCAGAGAAATGACAAGACCTTATTGCCCGATTTTCTCCTCATCTCATGCCGTGATGTGATGTGTGAGTCAGACCATTATCTCTGTCTGCTCGGCTCTTGCGCCTTTTAGAAAGTTTCCTCTCTCGCTGCAGGTAGCAGCAATTTTTTTTTGAATAGACTACAACACTCCCCTCTTTATGGGTTCAAGATACCCATATTTACTGTTCTCTTCTCTGTTGATTTACTTATGTGTCAGCCATCATTGAAGCAGCAACTGAGGTGATGTGTTGTTCAGATGGATGGCACCCGGAGGATAAGTGTGATATACGAGTGTGCTGGTCAGGAAATGGGCAAATGACTCCATCATACATGACAGAATGTTATGATGAGCTCGATGTTGCAATGTTGCTTGGCTTCATTTTAAGGGTTGGGGAAAATTAAATCTAGATTTTATTGGCTCTCTGACCTTTTAAGTGGATCTTTTTAATGTCTTAATGAGCTAAACAACCAAAAGCGGTCTCTGCAAAAAGCCTCTGCACAGTCAAACAGATTTGTGTGTTAGTCTTTGTGTACCAAAACACAACAGATATCATTTTAAGGCGTCATAAGCATACTGTGATCTCGACGGCTGTTCCAAAAGTTAGGAGTCTCTTCAGATATCTAATTTTGGCCAAAATAAAAAACATTGCATGTGTTCTTTGTGGTAAAAGCAATACCAGAATGCATTGCACCAAAGCTCAGTTGAAAAAACTCCATCCAAGATGGCAGATGAAGTCAGAGAAATGTTCATATGTATAGATATCCAGATAGATGGATGGATGGATGGAAGGAGAGAGAGACAGATTGATGGATGGATGGATGGATAGCAGCTATCTGTGTAGACGGGTAGTCGGTCCACTAGGTTTTGGAACGTTGACTTATTATTGACATATTACCGCGCTTAAACTCTGTCTGATTTCAGATCAGTGATTGTGATCCACTGTGAAGCTGGCTTCTGTTGGACCTGAGTGTCATTAAAATAGTTTCAGTGGTCAAAACTGTAGAAACCTGCAACATCAAACATTTACACTTTACACAGTTTGTCATCAATTAGAAATGTCATTCAATCACCCGTTGGTTCATAGTCGAATTAGAGTCACTTTTAACATTCCCATTGGTTAAACAGTTTGAGTTCCATCTTCTTGTCATTTCAAGAAGTCCAGTAATTGTCTGGTTAAGTATGTGGTCCATTGCTCTGATTGGCTCCTGTACTCTGGATGTTGGAGCTTTGCAGTAATATTGCTGTCGTAATGAGCTTGAGAGGCTTTGTAGAAGAACCTTGGAGTCATAATTGGGGTGGGGGCATCATCTTTTATTTCACCACTACATACTGCACTGGCCTCATTAATGATGGTGTTGTCAATTAAAGAAAACATCTCTGTAACCTTTGGCACCTTGCAAATCAACAAGGCCTTGTGTCTCTCCCAGCAATGCTAAAAACTCACAGTGATCTTTAAATGAATTGTTCTGTCCTCTTGGAAATATGCATGATTGGGACTGCTAAAATCAGCCTTCACATATTACATATGTATTTATATATTTTTTTCTACTCTGTTTTATAACACTACTGATATCCTATGCACCTAACACTTTTTGTGCAATATTTTTCTATTTATTGTAACTGATTGTTTCATGTAAAAAGACTGATAGCCCTTATACTGGAATATTATTAGTTCCCTAAGCCAAAAGAGTCTCAATAAAGATAAATGCACACACTACATTCACATATGCACACATAGGATTCATACATGCACACGCATAATTCATAAATACACACACAGGATACACAAATGCGCACAAAATTCACAAATGCACACACAATTTAAAAAGCGCAGAAGATTCACAAATGCATACAAAATTCAGAAATACACACACAATTCAGAAATGCAACTTGGAGTGCGTTCTTGTGATTGGCTAAAAGAAGGGAGATATCTGATTGGTTGCTGATCATTCCCTGCATAAATGCAGTGAAGTTCACAGTTTGTAAATCAAGGTATATTTGCGTGTGCATCAAAAATACATTTGTGAATCTTGTCCTGTGCATTTGTGAATCTTGAGTGCATTTGTAAATATTGTTTGCATTTCTGAATTGTGTGTGTATTTCTGAATTTTGTATGCATTTGTGAATCTTCTGTGCTTTTTAAATTTTGTGTTTGCATATGTAAATTTTGTGTGTATTTGTGTATCCTGTGTGTGTATTTATGAATCCTATGTGTGCATATGTGAATGGTGTGTGCATTTATCTTTATTGAGACTCTTTTGGCTCCATAGTTCCCTGTCATGCAAATGTAATTTAATTTAATTCAATTGTATTGAATTGTATTGTGTTGTCAGTTCCCTAAAGGCATTATCCTCTAAGTAGTGTTTGAGCTCCAGTAGCTGTTTTATCGAAGTCCAGTAAAGCCTTTTTACAAAAAAAAAAAAAAAAAAAAAACGAAAAGAAAAGAAAAACTCCTTAAATTACAGCGCAAATATATTCATTCAGAGTTCAAGAGGTTCTGCATAACAGGAATGACCTGTTAAACATTTGGAAGAAAATCTGGCACGCAGGTCACCGGGGCGTCTAACAGCATCATTCTGTATCCCATTACAGGGTGGCTTGTCAGATACGGTCATATACTGCAGAAATATGAGAGAGGAGTAAATAAAAGAGCACGTATGAGTCACTGACCGGAGCCATTATTAGAGTCTGCAATCAAACTGATGGAGGTCATTACAGCTACATTAAATGATATTCATTTAGCACATTAGAGTCAAACAGAGCTGGAGAACTGAGAGGACGTCTGTTGGGAATAAGGTGGGAATAGTCTGCTACTTTATAACAGAATATAATAAGTAGCTTGAATAGGAAGTGAATTAAATAGGGTTGGTTATACGTGCAAACAATAAAGAGACAGAAAAAATGGACACAAATAAATTAATACAAATATCTAAAACCTATAACTGTTAAATCTGATTATTTTAGTGAGTGAAGTGACATTCAGCCAAGTATGGTGACCCATACTCAGAATTTGTGCTCTGCATTTAACCCATCCGAAATGCACACACACAGAGCAGTGAACACAAACACACACACTGTGAGCACACACCCGGAGCAGTGGGCAGCCATTTATGCTGCGGCGCCCGGGGAGCAGTTGGGGGTTCGATGCCTTGCTCAAGGGCACCTAAGTCGTGGTATTGAAGGTGGAGAGAGAACTGTTCATGCACTCCCCCCACCTACAATTCCGTCCGGCCCGAGACTAGAACCCACAACCCTTCGATTGGGAGTCCAACCCTCTAACCATTAGGCCACGACTTCCCCTAAATCATGTCTTATTGAGTCTTGGGTTAAAAGGTTTCTAGGTTGTTTAATTGCAGATTAGACAAATATGGTGTCTTTGTCAAATTGGGGTAAGTTAGATAAACTTAACTCCTTATATATTGCTGAAAAGATTGAAGAGTCTTAATATTTTACTTCACACGAACATTTAAGAATAGTTTTTTACTGGTTTACATTTAGTTTTTTGTATTGTTTTTTTTTGCATTAAAGCTCTAGATATGAACTTTTTCTCTGCTGATATAAGTTTTTTTTTTTTGCTCTGTCACTCTCATCCCACATTGTGTGTGTTTTGGACAGTCCCAAATGAACATGCACATAAAGTCACATTTTGACCGGTTGACATTACAGATTTATAGAGTGTGTGTCATGATGTCATCAATTCCAAATGTCACTCATTAAAATTTAATTTCCGATCTTGCTAAAAAGCTGGCAGGGATGTGCGCGGCGGACAGGGTTCAGCTCAGCATGCATCTGTCGTCTGCAGAGAGCCGGTGAAGTGATTGTGTAGTTTTGGCAGGCTTGGGTTCGCTCTGTGTTTTCAGGGCCAGTACACATTTCTGATGCCAAAACCACTGGATCATATGTGCTCGCACTCAGCTTGCTAAAGAGGAAGAGGTTACAATGAGCTTTGGGCGAATGTCATAAAGAATTTAGATTATTGTGCAAAAAAATGTATTTTTCTTCACACAAAAATAAGGAAGCCTTAAAGGGTTAGTTCAACCAAAAATGAAAATTATGTAACTAATAACTCGCCCTCATGTCGTTCCAAACCAGTAAGACCTCCGTTCATCTTCAGAACACAGTTTAAGATATTTTAGATTTAGTCCGAGAGCTCTCAGTCCCTCCATTGAAGTTGTGTGTACCGTCTACTGTCCATGTCCAGAAAGGTAAGAAAAACATCATCAAAGTAGTCCATGTGACATCAGAGGGTCCGTCAGAATTTTTTGAATAGTCGAAAAATACATTTTGGTCCAAAAATAGCAAAAACTGTGACTTTATTCAGCATTGTCTTCTCTTCCGTGTCTGTTGTGAGAGTCGCACTCACATAATTTTCATTTTTGACTGAACTAACCCTTTACAAATATGACATGCATATGGAATATATAGTCATCTCATCACAGAAAAGAAACATTTTATAGACAGTGCCATCATACTGTATTCATATTTTTCATATGCACTTTTTAATTTTAAAATGCATATTTTTGTGCATCATAGTAGGCTTTAGTTTTGTTACAGAAATGATCAGGACAATTTAGATTAGATATAAATGCATAACTCGTATACATTAGTTAGGAAAAAGAAATAATGATAATATATGAATGTAAACATTTTTTATGAAAATGGTCACTTTGCTAAACAATTCTTAATGGTCCTAGCGAGGGTTAATTTTCTTGCTAGTGTTGCTAGGGAGATTGTTTAGGCAGTTAAGTTTTGAAAAAGGGTTTCAAAGGATGCATTTTGAGATTTTAAGTTTTCAAATGATATATAATTTCTGATGATTTCTAAAGTATGATAGAGAAAAAGCCAACAAAGAAGACTTTTTTTTTTTTTTTGACAAAGGTCAGAACTCATGTTATGATGTAGGTTTTTTCTTGCCATAAATTAATCTAATACTTTTCCTACATAATAAATAAATGATAAAAAAGACCTTTCCAACGATATATAGTTTGTCATGATTAGATTAGGATTTAATTGTAATATAATGAAGTAAACGTAGGGCGTCCCACCGAGGGGCCGGGTGACAGTTAACAGGTTAATGCTTTTCTTGTAATGAGTGTAGAAAAGCTGACGTAGATTCAAAAAAAGAGAAAGAGAGGCCATGGGGCAGGGAGTGATTTAACCGCTCACTTGGAAGGAAGCATGTCTTGAATCCTCGGTGCAGAACACATATGTATTTTTAATCCATTGGAGCTGAAGTGCATCACTGACGGACGCCCGACGCGTGATCAAGAGGGCGAACGGCATGAGAAGACCGTCGTACTGTGATGGCCTGTTCGTCCCTCAGGTTAAAAGAAAGAATTTATTCAAACGAGGTCTTGCTGGAGCCAGCATACATATTCATTAAGAAGAGCGGCATTTGCATTCTGCCAATGTGAGAGATGTGAGAAATCCCTTTCCTTCAGCCTCTTGTGGAGAAACATAAAGCAGCTTACGGGAAAGTGCAGGGACAGGATGCTGCTTTTAAACCAGGTCTTGTCGAGTGAGAGATTTATCCATTTATGAAAATTGGTTATTGGTTTCCAAAGGTAAGTTGTATTTTTGGGATGTTTTGAAGTGTTTTTGAGCGCTGTGAATCACATCCTGATAAGAGTTCAGTTCAGTTCAGGTGGTTGCTCTGACTTGGAAACAAGATCTAATGAGAGTGTAATTATGTTGGTGTTCGTAGTCACCCAAAAATGAAATTCTGTCTTTAGTATCATCCTCATTTCAACCCATCATGGCTTTCTTTCATAAGGGGAACACACAAAGGAGATAAAAAGCAGCAGTTCTTCTCTGTACAGTGAGTGGAGACAGACACTGTCAAGCTGTGGAAAAAAAAAAAAACATAAAAGCACCACGAAAGTGTAATAATAGTAATAGTAAGTTGATTGTTGCACAACTTGTAGTTTGAATATCAGGAATTGTGAAAGTTACTTTATATAAATTTAATTTATTTTATTTGAGTGCATGTTTATATATTAATTTTAGTTTAGGTTGTGTAAAATATAGATTTTTTTTACATTTATTTTTGTTAATATTACTTTAATATGGTTTGCATATATATTTTTTTTTTACCAAGATAGCTGATAACATTTATCTTAGTAATTATTTTCATTCTATCCAGTATTTTATGCTAACTAAATTACATTATTTTATTATATTTGTGTTGAACTTGTGTCTTCAAAGCAAGGCATATTTATGCCAGTCATTTAAAATATTCATTGACACTGACTGCTGCTTTACAGATTGTGATGAGTGTTTGACCTCGCTGTGTTTCGTTTGGCTCCTGATGCGAGAGGTTAATTGTGTTCTCGCTCAGAAAGTCCTACCTAAAAGACACGGCCCTCCGTTTGAAGAACCTTTCTGTTCTCAGATTCAGACGTTCTGTGGCATCTCTCTCCCAGGACCTCAGAGTTCATTTTCATCACAGACTTTGAGAAATTTATGAAAGGATCTTTTATTATTCTGCACGTTTTCTGTTCATCTCAGCTGTCCCAAATGTAGCGGCACATCTGAATGAATAGCTGCCTTCCAGGAAATTGAATTAGTGCAATCATCAGTCCGGGCATCCCAGCATGCCACTGAACACCGGCACTGATGTTAATGAAGACTGTGCTTCTACAGGGGCCTAACCTGCTTCTTCATAGCCTGACTTGTGCATATGGTGTTTATGTCATATTATCGCTAAAGTAAGACTTTTAAGTGATCGTTCTACGAAGTAAATGTTATCCTAATGGTCTCACGACATTTATTTTTCAATGATGCATCTGTTTGCCTGAAGCAGAAAGGCTACAGAGGAAACAGTTATTTCATCTTATGAACTTGCATTTGTGTTTTAGGTGCTTCTCATTTACTGGGAAAATCACCAGAGTCAGCTGCTCTAGCAACAAAGTTTGTTTTCAGACCAGGACAACACTAAACAATCAAACCAGCCTACACCAGCATGAAAACTATAAGTTTTAAGTTTAAGTTGGTCTATTCTGCTGGGGTTATAACGGGACGTTCATTTATGAGAGCAGTAGCTGATGTGATTTTCAGGGAATAAAACAAGAAAATGAAGAGCAAATATTAACATTACGTGTCTGATTAATACTATATCTGTGATTTACCATGACATCTTAATCAGTGTTTCCAGTCGTTTTCCAGTAAAAAAAAATATATATTGAATTGAATGAAAAACAAAATTGCCATGGCATTTAACATAAATTGTGCAGTAATGTCTTTAATTGAATTCAAAATATATTGAGACAATAAATCTTGAATTAAATAGATTTTTCCAAAAACTATTATTTTGGGAATTTTATATTTATGACTTCATTATAGTTCTGGAGTGATCTACGGCAACAGTGTTTTTGTCTTGTTTTACAGTAAAAACATAAATTTACTGAAAAACAAAACATTAAGACGTTTAGTGACAAAAATGTTAAAATGTATATAATTATATTAAATTAAAATCTATATTAAGATAATAAACTTTTAATTAAATTGATTGATTGTGACATTATTGTTTTGTTTTTTAATTAAAAATTATTTAAACTTGCATAACATTCATTATTATCGCATTTATTGACAGAAATGTTACTCTATAAAGTCTATATATCATTTTTATTTAATTCATGACATCCTGACATAATATATCTCAAATTAAATATATTTAACCTAAAAAGAGTAATACTTGTATTTATCTATTTATTTATTTTTGGGACAATCATATTTAGTTCAGGAGCTGTGGCTCTTGGGGGTATTTTTTCCTGTTTTGTCAAACCAACAAAGAGTACATTAGATGATTATTTAATACAATATGTTTGCAATTTATAATGACATCTTAACCAGTGTCAAATTTATCTTGTTCTCATTTACATTTACTAAGAAGCAAACCTTTTAGAAATGTTACAGTATATTGCCTATATATAATTGTATTTTTACTTTCACCCATTGAAGACTGGACTTCAGTGCATGTCATCAGATATCATGTACTGTATAAACAGCAAGGTCCACTCATAAAAGTGGCAGCCGTCTGGCCTTCACAAAACATCACAACTGCTTTCGTTCAGCTTGGAAATGCTTAATGAAGCAGGCTATTTTATTATCATGTCCAGGGAATAATCGTGTTGTTTTATAGGGAAGCATGAGAGGATGGATTGCGTACGTGTTTATTTCTCTGCTGGATTTCTTTGTGAATTTGAGTGCCTTGATTTGCGCCTGCTTTTCTCCCCACTGCGAGGGCTTTGCTCCACACCAGTCTGTGGAAGAGATATAAATTGTGCATTGATTGCTTGTTGCTGGAGTGTATATGCCGCCTCTCTGTCAAAAACAATATCTTCATATCTCTTTTCTAGGGCCAAATGTGGCTCTGAACATTGTGGACACCCCCATATAACAAATTTGATGAGACGCATATGATTTTTTCCGAAGCTATAAAGATGAGGTAGATGAAATGTAACTATGATGCCGAAATCAAACCTGAATGACAGGTACAACATCACTAAAATATGCTTCACTAAAAAAAAAATAATGCAACAGTTCAGATTTAGTCAAGCTTATCTGAAAACAAGCACGTCTTTATGATTGTAGACAATTGTATCAATGCATGCACAACAAAATATGAGTATGTCTTGAATTAAATATGCATGCTTTTTATGCATGCATTTAATTAATGAGGTTGTGCATGTATTAATTTTATTAATTCATATTTATAAATGCATATAAATGTACTCATTTATTAATGCATTTGTGAATTTCTGTGTATACAGATTTATTAATTTCTTTATTCATGCATTTATTTACAAATATATGCATAAATCTGGCAAATTTACTCTATGTTAGACTAGTTTTTGTTCATTGCTCAATAAGAAAATAATTTCATAGTAGTAACTCTTTTGTGAATCAGTCTATGCTGTTCAGTTTTGTTTGCATCCAGCAAAGACAAAACAAAGATGTCTGGGCTATTTATTGTATTTTTTATCTCATCACATGAAATTCAGACAACTCCTGTAAAATACCAGTTTTACATTAACAAAAACACAAGAGTGTTCTGATCTTATATTATTTGCACAAACTTTAATGTGAATGAAAATCCGATAAAATATAATTTTCTTTGCTTTGATGCTGCAGATCGAGCAGTAATAATAGCAGGGCATGCGGTGTGCAGCTATTGTTACTAAAGAAAATGTGTTTTTTCTTTCTTTTAGCATATATGGCAGCGCATAAAGTAATTAAACTCTGTTAGTCATGACACCCTGTGAGTGTGAGGTAAAGCTGTGTTTAGCACCTTTAATACCTTGAAGGTAACTCATAAACTCTGATTTATTTTACAAAAGCTCTGGGACATTATTTTGCATTTTGTGAGTGTGTATTTTTTTCTAGTTGCCCTGGGGTCAGAACCATAGTGTGCTGTGCATTTGGTTAAATCCCATGTGGTGTGGATTACTTGTGGATCATTGTGATGTTTTTATCAGCTGTTTGGACTCCCCTTCTGACGGCACCCATTCACTGCAGAGAGGATCTATTGGAGAGACTGAATTTTTTTGTAATGCTTAATTTCTGCAAATTTAATGAAGCAGCAAACTACAGTACATCTTGGTCGGCCTGAGAATGCATATATTTACAGCTAATTAAAATTTTTGGGTGAATCATTCCTTTAAAAATTTGACTACAACACAATTTCATTTCACCTTATGTGTGACTTCAGCTCCATCGCAAATTGTCTCTCGCAAATCGCTGTTGCTGGTCATATTGCCCTTGTAATAATGCAATTAAAGGAAGGGTGATTCGTATAAAGGCGGACGCTCCATCCTTCAAATGACAAACTTTGAATGCTCTATTAATGGAGAGTCATGCGTACGAAACTGCTGATTGTTCCCATAGTTTAGAGAATCATTTGAATTACTGATTAGTCTTCAGAACATCTAAAGTGCATCATGTGGACATGTTTCTGTATTTCACGAGCAGCAATGCTTCACGCTTAGTATAGGCATTTAGGCCGGCAGCTGCAGAAGAGCGTGTTCGGTTTAGAGAACAGCAAACACGCACTTAGGCAGAACACACTCTTGGCATGTTGACAACACAGAAATTATGTTGTGTCACTCTGCGTTCATGGTTCTTGACATTTATCCTCTATTACATCCCAGGTTCTAACCTAGGTGTCAAAGAAAAGAGCAGGTGGAAATTAATATAGTGGGGAAAATAATCCAGTCTCTCTCTCTCTCTCTCTCTCTCTCTCTCTCTCTCTCTCTCTCTCTATATATATATATATATATATATATATATATATAGTTCTGTCCTTCAAAAGAAGTGGCAGTTAAAATATTGTCTTGATTTCCATTACAAATATTCTTAAATCAAAAGACATTTACTTGAGTAGCAAAATTATTTAACATATAAATTCTTAAAAATCTAATATATATATATATATATATATATATATATATATATATATATATATATATATATATATATTATATATTTCTTCTGCTCATCAAGCCTGCATTTATTTGATCAAAAATAAAGAATTTTTTTTTTAATATTGTGATATATTATTACAATTTAAAATAATTGTTTTTAAATTTATTATACTTTAAAATTATCATTTATTTCTGTGATGCAAAGCTGAATTTTTAGGATCATTATCACATGATCCTTTAGAAATCATTCTAATATGATGATTCATTATCAAAGTTGGAAACAGTTCTGCTGCTTAATATTTTTTCAGAACATGTGATAGTTTTTTGAATAAATGTGATACTTTGATGAATAAAAAAAAAAGGAAGCTATGTTTTTAAAATATAAATATTTTGTAATAACAATATATACTACTGCTCAGTAATTTGGGGTCAGTATTTTTTTTTTATTTTTTTAAATAAAATCAATACTTTCATTCAGCAAGGATGTGTTAAATTGATAAAAAGTGATAGTAAAGAAAATATATTATTAGAATATATATTATTAGTTTTTTTTTTTTTGAATAAATGCAGTTCTTTTTAACCTTTTATTGATCAAATATATTAGACAGCAAAACTGTTTCCAACTGTGATGAAACGGCGGAGTCAGTTAGATCCATCTGCAGCAGTTTATTAATACAGGTGAGTAAGCAGAGAACAGCTGACATAAACTCAGGCTGGCAATGAAAAGGAACTTAAGCAGACATTCGTAGAGAACTTAGATAAACTCCTCAAGGTTACAAGGGTTACAACGATCAGAGATAATAACAATACAGACCAGGGGTAAATCAAAACTTCACAAAATATAAAAGGGAATAGCAGTCAATATAAAGGGGAGAACACAAGGTGCAGGTGAAAATACTAGAAGGTAATCAAGATAATTAAGCAGGGTTAGACGGGGATGATTGGGGAGAGGGACACTGGGAAATGCAGTCCTAATATTCAGGAGAGAGGGATCTGATACCGCCAGAGGAGGGCGTAGCAGAACGTTCCATGACACCAACACTCATAATAAATCAGAATATTAGAATGATTTCTAAATGATCATGTGATCGACTGATGTTACATGTGACACTGAAGACTGGAGTAATGATGCTGAAAATTCAGCTTTGCATCGCAGGAATACAATTTTTTTTTTAAAGTTTATTCAAATAGAAAACTATTATTTTAAGTTGTAATAATATTTCACAATATTACTGTTTTTTTTTCTGTATTTTTGATCAAATAAATGCAGGCTTGATGAGCAGAAGAAACTTCTTTCAAAAACATTAAAAATAGTAATGTTTCCAAACTTTTGGTCTGTACTGTATATATATATATATATATATATATATATATATATATATATATATATATATATATATATATATATAGCAGATATAAATATGAATACATATTGTAATATACAGTAGATATTGACATGTGACTGCAACAAGTTCTTAGTTTACCTTAACTTACAATGAGTATAATTTTACATGCACTTATCTCATGTAAGACTGTGAATAAAACTTATTGTATGGAAATCCGTTACCACAACAGAATAACAAAATGTAAAAACGTAATTACAACTTTTTTCTTAGATTTTCAAGATGCAAGCACAGAATTGTGCAAAAAAATAAATAAATAAATAAACAGAATTGTGAGATGTGAACAGAATTCTGAAAAAAAGTGATTCAATTGCCTATTAATATAATGATTTGAATTTTCATTCTCAAAATGGGACTTTTTATCCTTAAACATGAACTTTATTCTTTTTATATCACCGTGCAAACTTCACTGAATCTCCAGATGCCAGGACTCTCAAATGTTCACCCTCATACCACAGCAGCGATGAAGAACGGGTTTAGAAGAGCTGTAAAGACTACACTACTGTCACATCACGATCACAGATTGCCTGAAGCGTCTGACCTATAAGTGAATTAGTGCATACGGTCTCTGCTCCGAGCTCTTTTCCTGTAACCATGAGACCATCGGCACTGTTGTGCAAAGCTGTCATTTCAGCTGCCTCGTGTCTGCTGGGTTTCTTCATTCTCTCAGTAGAGCAGAAGCAATCAGAACGGTGCATCGATCTCCCTTGTTCAAGCTTGCTTGAGGGATTTTACAGAATCTACACTTGGGTGCTTCTCAGACGGCTGAGAGCTGTCATATTCCGCTCTGGAAATCAGCGGGAGGAAAGGAATAATTCACATGCCGGTGCTCAACGGGGACGGAAGGAAGTCGGAGATAGCGGATAGTCTGCCGGTATCTGAAACTCACTGTTTGACCTTAATAAACCAAAGCAAATGCCAGCACAGCTATCACGGGCTTCTTGTTCTTGGTCACACTATGTTGTCTCCACAAATAACCATAGCTAAACTAAGAATGGCATTTGTTCAATGCGTCCTGGCAAACAGGGATCAGCGCTTGGGGATTCAAGTAAACACTGCGTGTGTCCTGTAGAGATGAACGTCTGCTGGTTTTCAGTGTAGTGATGTTGCTTCAGGTGGATGTCGAGACACGAGTAGATTAACAGAAGATTGAGGACTGTATAATGTTACCAAGGTTTGGTGGAAGAGACACTCTCTTGGTAAGGCAAGGGTAGCATAACGTATTAAATTGATTGTTCACATGAAAATTGAGAAATTAATCAGAAATAATTTCTCACCTTCATGTTGTTCCCAATTTGCATGCTGATCTGATTTTCTTTCCTCTATTGAAAACAAATGGTGATAATTTGAAGCTTGTTAGAGCCGTGCAGTGAAAGTGGACTGTGATTGGTTCTGCCAAGCTATACAAAAATGACAAAAGGCACCATAAAAGTCATTCAAAAAGTGCTTTGAGTGACTTCAAACTACTTTTATGGTGCTTTCATGATGTTTTTTTTTCTGTTTTGAAGTGAGATTGGCACTAAAAGTCACAAATGAGAAACGGTGTTTATAATCTGTTGTTAATACAATATTTTCTCCCCTTTCCTTTATATGCACTACCATTCAAACATTTTGGATTTTAACTTCAGTTAATTCTATTAATCAGCATTTCAATGTGAATTGACCTGAAGTGATATTTATAATTTATAAAAGATTTCTATTAAATAAATGCTGTTCTTCAAATGTTGAAGATTTTATTATTATTATTATTATTATTATTATTATGTAGCATGATTTATGAAGGATCATGTGACTCTTGATAATTCAGCTTTTCATCACAGGAAAAAATACATTTTAAAATATATTCAAATAGAAAATAGTTATTTTAAATTCTAATAATATTTCACAATTTTGCGGATTTTTCTTCTTCTGTATTATAAATCAAATAAATTTATAAGTGACTTTTTTTCAAAACCATATAAAAATATCCACTGTTATTGTAACAAACACAGACGCTTGGATATTCTGCATTGCTCAACAGAAGAAAGAAAACATGAGGGTCGTGGAGGTAGACGGGAAAGACACGCTAGAATAAAACGTGTGGCCTGTACATCATCAATGAGAGAGATGGGTATAGTACGAAGGAATACTGCAAAGTTTTGAGACTTCTTGAGCTCCAGGAGATTGCGTTCGAGTGGACAGTAAAGCAGTGGAGGAGAAAAGAAGAAAAGAGTCCATGAAAACAAAGCAGTGGGCAATCTCAGAGCTTTCTTTGTAATTGTACTTAAGCGCACACGTGTGTGTTAGATGCCAAGGAAACAGCACATCAGTACAAACAGCATAAAGCCAGGTTATAACGTTCATGACGTCTCAGAAGGTAGATTGATGCTGATTGAGATGCAAGCCTGAAGATGTACACCATATGTGGTCTAGTTTCCAGGATCATGACCTCTAAACCCGACCCTGCTTTGCAATAGGGATTCAATGTGACATCAATTACGAAACCCCCTCTTGAGAAATAACACGTGGAAATGCCGCTTCTGGAACAATCAGCCTTATTTTCATGCATAGCCATCGACTGTTCATGCTGTTATCATGCTACTTATTCTTCTGAAGTATATATAGTATGTATTCTGCGCATAATAAGCTCATTTTCTGTATGCATACTTGATTGACCTGCTACTACACTGCATCTTATGCTCTATCTAAAATTTTTCGGAGATTGACTTGACCTTCCATTTCCAGTCTGATGATGAGCAATTGTCTCTATTATTAAATATAAAGGTTTTAAAAACAGGTTATCATAGTAATTTTTAAGAGTAAAAAACTATTTTTGGTTCTGCAAAGAACCTTTCAGTGATTTAATTCTTCAAATTGTTTTTTAATACATGCACCTGGTCTTATGTTGAGCAATTACTTATAATTCTAAAGAAATCTTTAGCCAAAAATATACAAATGCGCTCAATTTATCTAGTAGCTGTTCAATCATTGTATCAGATATCAGATTTCGTTCGGGGCACTTGTCTGGATTTAAACAAGCCAATAAATTAGCAACAGATAGATAGAAAGTCGAGCTCTTTTCTTCAGTTTCCCTCACTGCATATCATATTTTAAAAAAAAGGCACATATACTTTGTTAATATTAAGGAATTTTCCCTATATTTAGTTTTTTTTTTACATGTTTTTTGTATTGCTTGTGCATTTTTAGGGTAATGTGCTGGATAAAAATTGAACTACGTGAACAGGTTTTGTAATATTTGTTGTTATACACAGTGCATATCATTTACATACTATTTAAAAGTAGTATTTAGTAATGAGTATTTTTGTATTACATTCTGAAGGCTTCTTTGCTCTACACAATGATATAGCTCATGACGTTTCGATTATGTCTCGGTTTCAATCCTTTCAATGATCAAACCCTGATGGTCTCCAGTGTTTCAGTCTCTTCAGATGTGACTTTCTTTTTGTGGATACAGACCACAATCGTAAGATCCCTCAGAGTAATTGGTCAACGGATCCCCGTCTGTAAACGTGTCTCTCATAACATAACAGACTCTAAAGGTCTCAGAAGTGTGAAGAACCAAAGGTCCCTGCTTTGATTTGCTCTTGTGAGTGAATTGTGACTGCGTTGCAGACGAATTAGGCAGGGGAGTATGTTAGCTTGTGTTTTTGCCTGTTTGGTTGTCTCAGGCAGAAATCAGATCACTAGAAAAGTGTAGACGGAGAAGATGGATGATTGAGGTGTCTCTCATGAGTCATGATTGTAGCACAAACAGTACTGGATAAGTAATTTAGGATGAGTTTCTACACTGAAAAAAATGCTACGTCCTAGCCAACTTTAGGATGACTAACTATCGAAAATAGAAAAGGTATGCATTAGATAAAAAGTCAAAGGAAAATTTAAAAAAGACAATTTACAGTAGTATGAGTCATTTAAAATGTAAAACTTTACATAAATTCAACTCAAGTTAAACATATTATTATTTTATGTATATATTAAACAAATTAAGTAAATATTAAACTGCAAACGCTTTTGTTCAGAGCATGGGGACTTTTTATGACGAACATTTATTTTATATTTTTGTTGAAGTATACAACTTATAAAAAAAAATATTGGGGTATATTTTACAAGAAAATACCAATTGTATTGCTGCTTAAGAATTTAATGTATAATTTAATGTTACATTGTTGTAAATTTCTTTAAACTGGCACTTTCCCGCAGTGAAAACACATACACAGATATATAAACTTTATGAACTAAATAAGGTCCAGAAGCTGTTTTTGTCCCTCAGCTTGGGTTTTTTTCTTCTTCTTGGCCTATTAAACATGGCTAATAATGAAGCATTTCATTCTGTTGAGTCATTTATTTAATGAGAGCACTTAAAACAATTGTGCATACTTGAAGAGTAACCCTTATTTTTTTCTTGCATTCTTTAAAATTTGCCTTTAGCAATTTTTTATTATTATTATTTTGTTCACTTTTGACAAGCACTGTCTGTGCCTGCTAGTTATACATATCTAAAGACATGACATTACCCTGTAATAACAGTAATGCAGGGCTCGTAATGAATCACGACCCATCACTCTGCAGTTTTGTGTATTACAAGTCACTTAGTGAATGCATCTGTTAAATGATACGTAACATCATTTCCCACTTTCCTACTCTCTTCATTAATCAGTCTCATCAGAGTTCAAACCGCAAGCCTGACAGAATATTGCATCCTTTAAAAATGTCAATATTTGAATTGCATAGTGAGACTAACAGAGCAGCAAACTCTACACCCCAAAAATCAGCATAAGGTACAGAGTGTTGTAGATGGAGGAAGTAGAACTTAGTTTCAATGCTAATCGACTGACATGTTCTTTCCTTTCTGTTCACGGCACATTCACAGTCTTATTATATGCACTGAAAAGGAAATATTCTCACTTTATATTCAATTATATTCAGTTGTGCACCAGCAGGGGTTATGCACGGTTATTCTGTCATAATGGAAATGAATTTTTCATTTCTCGTAAGAGAGAGTCATTTTTGTAAGTGAAATCATAGATGTAGTTTCACTGCATGTTTTCTGCTCTTTCCCTGATTGGGATGCATGTTAATGATGTTTGGCTGGTGTTTTGACTGGATTTGTCTTAACTAGCATGAAAAATTATGTAAGGGGACTTTTTGAAGAGCACTGGTCATTTTATTTTCCCATAAAAAGCATGGGGACTGAAACTTTCAGGTTTTAAAAAATGATGCAAAGGCACCATAAAAATAGTATAAAGTATTCCTAAGCCATGCAGTAGCTTTGTGCATGGAACAAAACTCAATTTAAAGGCAGTATTAATCTTTCCAATGAGTCAGAGAGTTGACCTTGGTAACCAGTTCAGTATGATTCATATTGTTTTTGTGAACTGATTCAAAAGATATGGTTCAAGAGCTAAAGTCAGTGTCAGTGTCTCTTTTTCTGGTCTCATGCTCTTGCTAAACTGCTGCAAGGCTTCAGAAAACTCTTTTGGACCACTTTTACGAAGACACTTTTTGGCCTTTTTGAAGTGTGAACACTTCAGTCCTCATTAAATGTATTTGCATGACCAGAATCTATGTAAAATTTTGTTGAAGTACATCTTTAAATGAAGTAATTACTACTGACAAATGTTGAGTATTTGTGTGGTTGAAAATGTCTAGCTGGACGCTTGTATTGTCTTACGGTCTGTTTTTTTCTTATTTGTTCGTGCAGGCAAGTCTAAACCTGCTTTAATAGTTGGACACTTGATTGGGATTCACGCAGGGAAATGAGATTTTTCTCTTTCATAGGTTTGCTTTCTGTCAAACTCCTCAGACAAAACAAATCCCTCTGATTCACTGACAAGTGAGCACAACACTTGAGAGAAATGGACGGTGTCTAGAACAAAGCTAATGTGTCAGAAGGATTTATAACAGGGATTTAGTGACCTTGAGACCGTAATGACCGGGAATCCACTGTCGGTCACTTTTTCGCTTCAGATTCCAGTGTAACTCCCTAAAAGCCTGTGGATAATTGATCCGTGCTATAGACGAAGCCTCTGGCGAGTGTATCAGTTACTGGCCCAACTCAGAAAGCATGACCTCAATGCTTTTCCCAACAAGAGTAAGCATCACTGTTTAATTGAGTCTTTAAGAACGCATGTTAGGAGAGTTACTGTACTAAATCACCAAAATCCTGTCTCAGAATCCAATTAGACATGGTCCACCAAGCAAGAGCGAGGAGCTGTCTGTTCTTCTCTGTTGTCTAAGGCTCATTTCTACCAGATGCCCCACTTCAAAGTCTTCCGCGGCACCGTTTCCAATGCGCCTCTGGGTTGCAAAACACAAACTTGTCTTTTTTAAAGCCACGATGGAGTGTCGAAAGAAGCACTGACAGTATTTTTTTAGGACAAAGGGAACGGCTCTCTGAGCTCATGCTGATGCAAAGACTTATGACGCTTTCACAGCTCCGGATCAAGTGTGTTTGATGTCAAAGTTTGGTTCGTGTTGTTGGTATACAAGCTGTTATTTCTCACAACTATCATGCACACCAGCCAACCGAAGCGAAGTTAGTTTGGTTCATGAGTTATATCTCACAATTCCAACTAAATTTTTTATAATTCATGACTTTGTATCACATAATTCTGACTGAATTTTCATTATTAACTTCTGAATTTATTTCTAATAATTAAGGTTTCATATATCAGAATTTTGACTTGGGTTTTTCATAATTGACTATATATCTGGACACATTTACACACATATATACACATACTGTATGTAATTACACATTTATTCTCATAACAAGGCCTTTAGGCATAAAATACGCTTCTCTGGTTCAGTCCAAACAATTGAGGTCTTCACTCAAGCCGTTTCAGTCCTGCATTAGTGCACAGAAATGTTCTGCATCAAAATGATTGTCGTGTTCATGCATTTATCATTTCTCTGCATGGGCAGTGTATGGCAGTGAATGTGTGGTGTGAAACGCATGGCGTCAGGCACGCGCGTGTGGGTGGATGCGGGTTGTATTCGAACACCTTTGTGATGTGTGTGTGTGTGGGTGGAGATGTTGAATAAACACGTTCCCAAAGCTTCTGTGCTGCTTTCATGAGCAAGAAACGCTCCCACATTTGATGTCTGGAGGAACTGACGACCGAATCACCTCATGCGGAAAGCGGAGGAGGTCAGCGCCATGGGGAAACAATACACATAGGATATTAAACATTAGATTTGGGTATTTTTTAAACTGCCATTCTGAGTTGTATTGCACGTTATTGGTATTACCCGATATCTGCCCCTTCAGGAAGGGATGGAAACCTCTCTGGGGACAAATCCAGGTGAGCTTTCACCACCTCAGTGGTGCTTAATTTCTGAGAGCGTTCAATTTCTCCATAGAAGAAGTAAGGCACACTTTTGTTGCTTTATGGATGGTGTAATAAGCTACAGTAATAAGGATTGTGCTGCCATGAGTTTGCCATTACTGCCCTGAAACGTGCTTTGTCACTCAGGCACTAATGTGGAATGAATCAAATGAATCAAATCTCCATTAAGCATATGTCTCATGACTCAAGTCAAGATGAATGTTTGTGATTTTGATGTTTGCATTTTGCTTAAAAAGCTCAACATGCATCACCGCCAGAGTGACTGACAATAAATCCACTTCATTGAGAGTGTTTAGTGACTCTTCCTGCCCTGGGCTTTGAGCTTGGTCCGTTTTATTATATAAGTGTCACTGTTTTGGGTATATGAGTGTTTCATTTACTGGATTGTTCAAAAAGTACATTCAAAAATGGCTTTGAAACTCAGAAATTGCTTGTAAGGTTCACAAATAATTTAAAAGAAACAGCACTTAAGAAGTCATATTTATGACTGTATCTCATAATTCCAACTTTCTCATTATTGTCTTTTTTCTCATAATTACAGATTTATGTTCTCATAATTCTGACATTATATCATAATCCTGTAATTTTAATTTTTATTAATTGATTTACTTTTATAAAAAAAAAATGACTGAAACAATATTTACTCAAAAATTGCTAGTACATTTTAAAGAAATGGCAAGTAACACAATAAACTAAATGAGAAAATCTGAAAAAAAAATTTTTATAATAATGTTGACATCAAATAATGACAAACTTTTTTTCTCATAGTTATGCATTATGCATCTAATAACTCCAAATGTATTTTGTTGCATATCATAAAAAAAAAAAAATCATAATTGACTACATCTCATAATTCCAACTTTATTTTTGTCTGACAATTCTGAATTCATTTCTCATTATGATTTGACATCTCATAATTCCGATTTTCTCATCATTTAATTTTAGAACTGATAGCATTTTCTTGTAAGAGAGTAAATAGTTGCCTTCGGTCAGCCACAGAACCAAACTGCCATCAAACAGAAAGTTAATAACCCAATGTGAATCGTTTTACTAAGGAAAAAAAATCAGATTCCCAGCAATGGAAATAAATGACAGCATTAGCAGGCCCATGTGTGTGTTTGAGGGGCAACATGCGAGGCTGGATACAATAAGATAATTCATGATTCATAAAGCAGTGAAAATCCAATCATTAAAGATTAGCAGAGATGCTGGAGCTTCTCGTGTCTATGATATAAGAGGGATCATTTTATTACCAGACAAGCTGCTTAAATGACTTCAAACTGCTGCTTTATACAATTAGAGAAGTCGCGGTGCACTTTGAGTATTATTACAATGAATTGTTTTGAAGGTTTTGAAGTGTGTGCATGACGGCTTCACAGTTATTATGCCAGTTCTTTCAGAACTATAAATAAACTGGGCATGTTTGAATGCAGTCATTCATGCATATTAATTGTCTAGTGACTAATTTTCTTGAGTTTTACACTTAGGGCTCATGCATTAGTCAATGGTAGGCGGAGCTGCTTATCTCAGTGCTCAAGCCCCAAATCTTCCAGCTCACTCTCTGCAACATGCTGCAATGCTGATGTCTGCTCATGCAACAATTTATGAGCTTCAGTAAAGCCAGTGTTTCTCTTCCTTGCATTTAGCTGAGTACGAGTCCCTGCACTGTATCTGCTATTGAACGCCGAATAAATGGAAAGGCACAAAATGCAAAAGGAATTTGGTGTATTGAAAAGCCACCAAGAATGGAATGCTAATTCATTGGCCTTTTGATGTTTTCCCATTTATGGCACATAAAAGCCTCATTCTGAATTTGGAAAGAGATTTGGAGAGACATCAGTGAGTTAGAAAGACATGCTCTGTGCCTTGTGTTGTTGCTACATTGGTTTGGTAGCGTGACAGTAGCTTAGCTGTTTTCAGAACATTAGCTATTCTCATATTTATCCAACAGGCAGCGTTTTAGTGTGATGAAAGCATTCATTGCTGTTTTGATCATGTTGCAGTGAGATAACTAATGTATGTAAATATCATTCGATAGGTGTGTATTTTAGAAGTATGTGTATAGTACAAAAATTTGTAAGATACACTACCATGCAATAGTTTGCAGTTGTACGTTTTTTCTTTTGATAAAAGTTTCGTATTCGAAAAAAAAAATGATCAAAAAGTAAGAATTGTGAAAAATAAACTAAGAATTCTGACTTTTTTTCTTGCAATTCCAATTTCACATTTCACCATTCTGCATGTACATTTCAAATAAAAAAGATTTTCCCTCTCAAAATTCTGTATAAACCCCAACAATAATAATAAAAAACATTTTTAATCTCACAACTTTTTTCTTGCAATTGCAAGTTTATATCTCACTATTCTGTCTTTTCTTTTAAAAAAAAAAGTTTATATCAGACACTGGTGCATTATACATCTACAATGGTGAGTTAACATCTTGCAACTCAGAAATTGGATTTTAATCAATCAATCAATCAATCAATCAATCAGTCAATCAATCACAGAGTTTTAAGCACCATTTTACAGCATCAGGATCAGATGGTCCTTCAGAAACCATAATTATAATGTCTTTACTCTCAATTTTGATCAATGTAATGTATCGTTGCTGAATAAAACTATTAATTTATTTCAAAAAACTTAAACTTTGAATGTGTTATATATTCAAAGCTATGTTTTATTCATAGTGTCACAATCTGGCTTTAATGTAGCATAAATATTATTAAATACCTTTTGTGGCCAAAAAAAAAGAAACAAAACAAAAATGATAATTCAGCTAATGAGTTAAATGACTGTTTCCTCTGTAGTGTAGCCCCAAGCAAATATTGCACACCATAAACTCACAGGGCATGAATGCAACAGATTGGTGATTACCATTGTGAGGGGCATTAATTAAGGCTAATTAGTATTTGTCATTGTGACAGAATGTATAAGGAGTCACATTGGTTTGGCACACGGTGTCATGGCTCACTGAGGAAAATTCTGGCGCTCATTAAATGGACTGTAACAGAAGGAAGTCCATCATTCACCCACGTTAATGATAAAATTAAACTCTTGATGGGTTGGAGGCGTATATATTACAGTTAACATTAAATATGAAATATGACTCTGTCCACCTCAGTATGGCCTGTCAAGACCTGATTTTTGTAAGTATGTTGTGTTAAGTTTGATTAAATTATGTGAAGCACCTGGAGACAAGATTTGACTGTTGGAGTCAAAGGCTATAGAATACCCAAGACCTGTCACTCGTATAGTTTTGACTGGGGAAATATGGCCACTATATTAAAGGAAGCATTGCTTCTGAATAAAAGAGCTAATTGGGTGAAGTCATCGTGTCGTTAGAAGTCACAGTTGCTAACGAAGGGTTTCTGAAGCAAGCTGCACTGCTACAGCAAGCATTAGTCATATATCATTGGCTACCTATACAGGAGAGAACCAATCAGCTGTGCCATGTGATGATGATGTCATTAGCTCAGATTGATTTAGAACTATTGGACTGCGCCATTTAGGGCCCTATCTTGCACCCAGCGCAATTGACTTTGTACACCGACGTATGTGTCATTCCTATTTTGCACCCGCGCATAGCGCGCTTTTCCCTCCACAGAAGCACGTCGCTAAACTAGTGAATGAACTTGCGCTCCCTGGGCGGTTCAGTGCAAAAAAGGAGGCGTGTTCCGGCGCAAACAATCCCTGGTGCTATTTTGCTGTTCCATTAAACAATTGCGCCACTGACCAGAAAAAACCTAGTCTAAAGTCAGTGGCGCGTTGCGCGTTGTTCATTATGCTATTTTAAGGGCGCAAGCTTGACCATAATGTATAGCGTGCACAACGCGCATACACTTTGCTCATGTAATCTACACAGATGCAACAGTTATTTTTGCAAATCATAAATTGTTACACTAAAAAAATATTAACACATGAGATGACGGAAATCATTGTGAAATCTTGCTTACAAATTATTCAGGCTAATTGTAGTAATTAAGGATCAGACCTGTTTGCCCGATAGTGGCAAGACATATATGTATATAAGGACATCTGACAAATTGGTTTGTCCGTCAAGAACCAGGAAAAAAAAAAATCGATGAAACAATTGTGGCTATTTCCTCCCACGCCTGTTTAACCGACGATATTTTGGGTGGGTTTCTCCCATCCCCATACAACACAACTTCTCTGTCTTTCATTGCTCTTACAAGAACATCAGTCTCCTCGGCTGTGAACCGCTCCTGGCGTGCGCCTGGTAAATATGCCATAATAATAGCAATCCATAATGGAACTTGCGCACCTGCTTTTAAAGGGAATGTTGGATGATGCTCTGATTGGTTTATTTCACGTTACGCCCAAACCACACCTATGAATAATGAAGCTACTTCAGACCAACCCATTTTAGATTTGCGCCGGGCGCAAGAGCCATTTATCCCGCCGGGAAAATAGCAACAGCGCCGAGACCCGCCCACAAAGTTACTTGCGCTTCGCGCTTTGACACTTGCGTTTCAGATCGTTAAAATAGGGCCCTTAGAGTTTCATGCCAGAACTCTGTATTTGAGCAAAATAAACAGCATTTATGAGACAGTTGTTGTCAGATTTCATTGGTAACTTTCTCCAAAATGTAATGTATGTGTTGAATTATAATTAATAAAATTATCTCAGTCTTTATTCTGGCAGACAATGTAGATATGCACGTTTTTGATTACACTGTCTGAATGAACAGACCCGACTGCATCACTTGCAAACAGCCGGATTTAGAAAAAGTGCGTAGAATGAACATTGCCTGATTCTCAGTATCTTTCTCTGTCTAGGTGGTGTGTGTATCGCACAGTCTCTGAAGATCCCTCGGGAGCCGAGGCCTGGGGAATTCGACAAGATCATCCGCCGCCTCCTGGAGACCCCTAACGCCCGGGCCATCATCATGTTCGCAAATGAGGACGATATCAGGTGTCACCTTTCTGTTCCCGAAAGACATTTCCCGGCTAACTGTCCACTAACCACTCTCTTAAAGATCTCCAGCTGAGAGAAACCGTTTATCACTGCCTTGAGGAAGAAAGGAAAGAAAGAAAGTAAAAAGGAAGGACCCTGGCTGTGTTCAGAATATAATACTTGCATAATGAATACTGTTTAGTACATCCTATATACTGCCTATTGTTCATAGTCCTATTCGAAGTTATCCCAACAGGAGTTTTTTTAAAGCATATTTCATATAATATTACTTCAAATTTTGATCATTGAAGTGTATATATATTATATATATATATATATATATATATATATATATATTATATATATATATATATCTTGCAAAGACACTTATAGTCAGTTTATCTGCTGGTTGACCATCAAAATAAGTGTTATCAACCACTAGTTGATATGTAGTGCAGAGTTACTTATCAACAGCTGTCTAAAGGTTAAAATCATAAACTGATATTACAATAAAAATAGTTCAAAGCAAATGCCATTTACAAATTAATCTGACCTGCTATCTGATCTTATGGCTGTTTGAGAGAAAATGTATTATTATTATTATTATTATTACTAATTATTAGTGGTCTTTGACCGCTTTAAGTAAAGTAGCATCAGAAAAATGGCAAGATATGAGACTTATAATACATTATAACAATGAAAAATATAATCCATTGTAAAAGTTGATACCATGTGTTCATTGTGTTATAAAGTATCATACTCTTAAAAGCTATAACTACAAATAAGTAAATAATTGAATATATTAAAACTGTTCTTATAAATATTCAATTAGATGATACAACATATTATAAGGTTTTTTATAATGAATTATGCAAGAATACCCTCATTATGTATTATAAATACGGGCTTTATAGAAACTGTTACCAAATGTTTTTGTCAACTAACAGAAATAATATATATATTGCGTACAAAAATGCATTTTTTTTAAAAAGTTTTTGTTTTAGTTAAGTATAATAACCATGATTCAAATGCACTGGATTGTGTATTACAGGAAGTTTAGTTCAGAAATATTAATATGGTAAATTAAAAATGCTATTCTGAACACAGCCAGAGATACAGAGCAAGGAAAAGGGGAGGAACAGCTACGATAGACTCATTAACACATTTCCCAGAAAGCACCATCCCTCCCAGAAGCCTCTGCTCAGCTCCCGCCTTCATCTCTGTTGCCACTTGTACATCGTCCAACTTTACTGCACCTTCATACAGATGGAAAGCAATTAAAAATGCTGGTGAGGATGTAAAGAGAGGCTTTCTGAGCCTGGAGGGAGGGATGTTCTAATTTCCTCCACGTCTTCAGATTGCGCTGGTCTTTCCTGAGCGAGTCCCTGAGGAGGTGCTGCTCTGTGCTTCAAGATCGCACCCAAAAATGTTGGCATTCCTGCCATCTATACATATGTTTGTTGATGTGACAGCTGCTAAGCAGTGCAATATTTAATTAAGTATGCCCTGGAGGAAAATGCTAACTTGACCTCACACTCAAGTTATGTAGACTTTTATAATTAAGAAGACAACCAATTATAAATGTTACTTTGATGCTGAATCAGACCTTTTCATTACATTTTTGTTTTTCCGCAATTTCATGTTTTGGATTTGGTCTTCAGTCACTTTTCTCACTATATTTGACAGAATGTGCTAGCAGCTTGACAGCGCTCCTGTCCTCTCTCTCAAATCCCTCTCAAAAAAAATAAATAAATACATTGAGAGTATATGAGTGAGAAGCAGACAGATGGACAAAAACTTCCCAGGGCTGACCATTGAAATCCCAGCTTTAGATCTCCAGGGTCCATCCGACTCTCATCCATGAGTGATGATCGAGAGCATGTCTTTATTTGAATATCAGTCCGTCGGTGAGTTACAGCAAACAGATGCCGGCAGCTCCTGACGTACATTTATCTGAACTGCAGATAAGATACAGCACAGCGTCAGGCGTGAGAGATGGATGTGCTGGAACTGTGTTCTGTTGTTTGAGGCTGATGTGTCTTTGTTTATGTCTGCAGACGAGTGCTGGATGCTGCCAAGAGGAGCAACCAGACGGGTCACTTCCTGTGGGTGGGGTCTGACAGCTGGGGCTCCAAGATCTCACCGGTCCTTCATCAGGAGAGAGTAGCAGAAGGGGCCATTACCATCCTGCCCAAACGTGCCACGGTGGAGGGTACGTACGGTACATGTGAAAACACTGAACTTACTCAGATTCTACCGTTCACAAATCTGTGGTCAGTAAGAGAAATTGTTTGGTCAAAAAACAAAAACAAAATTATTGCACTTAATAAAATAAATAAATGTTTTCCATCTGAACATGTTTTAGAGTGTAATTTATTTCTGTGATCAAAGCTGAATTTTCAGCATCATTACTCCAGTCAGTGTCAAATGATCCTTCTGAAATCATTTTTATTTCTTAATATGATTAATATAATTAATTTTGAAAAGTTTTGAAGTTTTTCAGCATTTATTTGAAATGGAAATCTTTGCTGCCACTTCTGATCAATTTAATTTGATATTTCATAAATAATAAAAATAGTTTATAATAACAATAATAATAGTTTATTATAATGTTTATACTGACCCAAATTGGTGGTGTATGTGACAATTGATCAAACATATTACAGTATGTGTTAGTAACAAGAATAAGCAAAAAGTTTTATATTCAGAACGAGGAGTGAATGTAAATAAATTAAATTAAAACTTTAAAACTTAGAGAATTTTAAACTGTGATTATCAAGCTGTACGAAATAAAACCTTATATCATGGTAATTTTAGTAATATTTTGTTACGAAAAATAGTTTTTAGTGAACTCTAAATTATTTATTTAATCAGTTGGAAATTTACGAGTGCCATGTTTATAAAACGAGTGTTAAAAAAACAGTAATAGCAAACTACTACTGAATAAATTATAAAAACGCATGGTAAGTCATGAAGAAGTGTTTTTTCAAGTATTTTACAGTCATCTCAAGCGCTCAGTATACATGAATTCATTCATCCTATTATAAAGGAAACGCATTAAAAAAAAAAAAAAAAATTGCGAACAATTAGCATCATGGTCTGATATTTAATACCACATCCATATAGCTCCAAGTGCATCCAAGTCTCCTGCTGGTCATTGTCTGCACTCAAGTAATCATAGTGCTGTCCCTGAAGCGCCGGCTCTCAGGCCTGCAGGCACCAGCTCGGGAATAGACCCACTAATTACAGCACTTTTGTCAGAACACATTGTATAATTGTGTCTGTGGGGACACGGATTAGACGCAGACATACAGGCAGGAATGCCGGCGAGGATTTGTGCATGCTTTACCACTCCACCAACATAAAAGTGTGCCATTTTTTCAGATGCTTACAATCTTTTTCCTTCACCTCTATCTCCTCAGCATTCGATCGCTACTTCCGGAGCCGCTCGCTGTCCAATAACAGAAGGAACGTGTGGTTCGCTGAGTTCTGGGAGGAGAACTTTGGATGCAAGCTGGGGATGCATGGAAAGCGGCCAGGAAGCCTTAAAAAGTGCACCGGTAAGATGTGTTTGCACTGGAATCATTATTCTATCTGTTATTCCTTGCTGTGTTTACCAATTCAACTCTGGTTTTAAAGGAATAGTTCACCCAGAAATGAAAATTTGATGAAAATGTACACAGGCCAAGATGAGTTTGTTTCTTCATCAGATTTGGAGAAATGTAAATTCCATCACTTGCTCCCCAATGGATCCTCTGCAGTGGATGGGTGCCATTAGAATGAGAGTCCTAA
Organism: Carassius auratus; assembly: GCF_003368295.1. Lineage (NCBI taxonomy): Eukaryota > Metazoa > Chordata > Actinopteri > Cypriniformes > Cyprinidae > Carassius > Carassius auratus. The sequence goes on along the minus strand of NC_039271.1, from coordinate 3,503,167 downwards.
AAAACATCACAATAAACCACACCACTCTAGTTCATCAGTTAATGTCTTGAGAAGCAAAAAGCTGTGTGTTTGTAAACAAATCCATCATTAAGACCTTTTTAACTTTAAACTGTTTCTTCTAAAATATGAGTCCTCTATCCATAATTTGGCTTTCTGCCGTGACAAATTTGAATCAGGAGAGAAATATGCATAGGTCAAAGTCAACTTTATTGTCATTTTTAGCACATTGCATAGCAATACTTAAAAGCGAAACATAGTTCCTTCAGAGAGCAATGGTGACACATATATACAAATATACTAAAAAACAAAAAGTTTAGTTGAAAGGACATTGATACATACATGGAGTATAACAGCATTTGGAAAATTGTAGTGACAGGTAAATAAGTGTGTTCTTATTAACATTATTATACATGAAATATAGAGTATATATGTACATGAAGTGTAGCAGCATTGATATTAGTTAGATAAATATGCTCTTATATACATAATTATATATATAAACATTAGTGCCTATGAATAACAAAGTATTTCACATCTGTTGTTGCATAAGTAATTACAAGTCTGTGAGTTAGGCAGAGGTGTTGATGTAACCTAATTTGTAAGGTGCTGTCAGATTCTTAGGGAGGGTGTTGTGTGTGTTTGGGGTGTGTGTGTGTGGGGAGGAGTGTTCCTGGGGTGAGATATAGGTGCACATCAGACTAGCTGTTGAGAAGTCTGATTGTTTGTGGGAAGAAACTGTTTTTGACTCTGGAAGTTCTAGTCTGAATGCTTCTCAGTCTCCTTTCTAGATGAACAAGGTGTAGGAAGGGTGAGAAGGATCCTACATGATGGAGGCTGCCCTCTTCACACACCTGGTGCTGTAGATATCTTCGATGGCAGTTAGACAGTTCCCGGTGATGTGCTGTGCTGTGCTGTCTTCACTATCCAATGTAGGGCTTTCCTGTCAGATGCTGAGCAATTTCCATACCGAACTGTGATACAGCTGGTTAGTACACTCTCAATGACACATCTGTAGAAAGTCGTGAGGATAGAGGGGTCATGTCTGCTTTCTTCAGCCTTCTCAGAAAATATAGGCGCTGTTGGGCCTTCACCAAGGAGGAGGTGTTTAGTGACCATGTGAGGTCGTTGGAGATGAAGCTTTGAGTTGTTTCAGCCTCAGTGCCATTGATGTATAAAGGCTGGTGTTGGGCTCTGGTGCGTCTGAAGTCCAAAATCATCTCTTTTGTCTTGACATAGTCACACCAGGCTATGAGATGGTTGACTTCATCCCTGTATGCTGTCTCGTCATCATTGCTGATGAGCCCCACAACTGTGGTAGAATCGCTTGGGTGTTTACAAAGCAGTCATGAGTCAGCAAGGTGAATAACAGTGGACTCAGTACGCAGCCTTGTGGTGCACCAGTGCTCGTGGTAATGGGCTGGGACATCTGTGTATTTATTCTAACAACCTGTGGTCTGTTGCTAAGGATGTCAAGGATCCATTTACACACTGATGTGCTCAATCCAAGTAAAGAAAGTTTTTCGATTACTGTTTGTGGGATGATTGTATTAAATGCTGAACTAAAGACAATGAACAGCATTCTGACATACACGTTCTTGTTTCTAGATGTGAAAGGACCTTGTGAACTGTGAATGCAATGGCATCATCTGTGCAGCTGTTGTGTCTGTATGCATATTGTTGTGAGTCCAGAGTGGGTGGGATAAGTGTTTTGAGGTGAGTCACGCACAGTCCTCCTCCTTTACACTTCCCAGACGCTGAGGTTCTGTCGGCGCATAAGAAAATGAGCCCGTCTAGCTGAACCACACAGTAAGGGATATTGTCGTTAAAATTAGGACACAGCATTCCTCATTTCCTGTTGGTTGTTCATTCTGAGCCTTAAGTCCATTTTATTGTTGAGGGATCTTACATTGGATCAGAACAGCGATGTTAGGGTTAGCCTTTAGCCTGGCTTCAGATCCCCCGTGTTTACTGTATTTCTGTTTCTGTGCGCACATTTCTGCTGTCTCAAGCACCGTTTACGAGGGAAAACAGTTTAAACAAATAGGTTTATGGATTTTTATGTAATAGAATGTGAGATAGGATGGACTTTTTCACTGGATGAAGCTTTATTATGGATTATGGACTTGTAACACTAGTTAGTTTCTTACAAACATGCAGCTTTTCAGGTCACATGATGTTACGTTTTTGTCGGCTGTTTGGACTCTCATTGTGACGGCACCCATACACTGCAGAGGATCCATTGGTGAGGGAATTATTTTAAATTTCTCTAAATCTTTTCTGATGAAGAAACAAACTCATCTACATCTTGGATGCCCTGAGGGTGAGTACTCTATCTGTAAATGTTTATTTTTGTGTGAACTATTCTTTTAAAAAGAAAATGCAACAAAAGTTTTGAAGCGAGGCCTGAATGCAGTGCTTTCGGTGGACAGGAAGTGTCAGGTGCCCCAGCTTGAGCAGTCAATGCAAACCGTTAAAGCCTTCAGACTGACATCTGGGTGACATTTGGACCATTTCCAGTGTCTAACTTCATCACACCTATCTTTCCTCTATCCTGTCTTATGAGAGACCACATGTGACAGTCTAAGAGCGGTTTACACAGAACACATTCCTGCGTTAAAAACAGACAGAGTGCCACACAATTAACAGAAGGCATGTCTATGGTGCATTAACTCTGCTAGTTTCTCTGACATAGTTACAACATCCATTAGACTCAAAATATTTGACCCGCTTCCAGATTCATCTGATTGGTCCATTGATTTACAACAGGCAATCCTTCTGCTGCATGTTTACATAGACAGAGAAATTAACAAATAGTTTACTTATAGTTATGAAATAAAAACATTTACCAACATTTGGATTGCAAAACTTATAAATTGTAATTTATTTTAATGTTGAAAGGTTTAATTTAGAACAACAACGAGAATAAACATAGAGTTGAACGTTTTAATAGTCTGAGCATTCTTAATAACAATAATCTTTAATAATAACAAAGCATTAAATGAATAACATTTTATTTATAATAACCTTTACATCTTTAATTATTATTATTAATAATAATAATAATAATAATAATACAATTGAAATTTCTAGTGCACATTGTTGTTGTAGTAGTGATTTATTTTCCTACTGATTAATGTTTCAAAAAGAAGAAATATGTTCTATACAATGAAATGTTTTATACCATGAAGCCAAAAGCTGTGTGGTTGTAAGTACAAATCCATCATTAATAGGTTTTTAACTTCAAACTGTTGCTTCCTGTTAAAATTCATATTGCTTTCTCCAATTAAAAAGTCTGAATCAGGAGAGAGATATGAACCGATCAAGCATCATTCACAATCAACAACAACATATGTTTGTGGATTTTGATGTGTGAGGACAAAAGGGAATGGATTATGATGTAAGATTCATGTTTAAGCTGTTTGGCACTCATCTTTTTTAAGGTTTACATCCTAAACCTTTTTTTTCATGGCTGAATACTGCATAGACAATGATATGTAAATGACATGGTGATAATATGTTAATAAACTGATGTCTGTGCAGCTTAGTTGTAATTGGAGTTGCAATGCGAATGCTACACTGTACATCAAACATTTATTATTTCAACTGAGCAAGAAAACGCCACAATACAGCCTACTTTAGAATACAAAAAGAAATAACATACTCACAGCAGAGCCTCTATTAAATCTACAGTAAAGGGAGAAGGAAAGTTGCCGTTGAGTGGTAAGAAAGCCATTGTGAGTGTCACAGGATTTTAATGTCTCTGTGAATGTGCAATTAGAAAAGTGCACCAGAGGAACGAATGCAACCCTCGGCTTTTATATTGGGAAACTTCCGCCACTTCTGAAAGAATGTGCTTGACATAATGAACATAATTATACATTACACACACCGCCACCACTCACATTTTGTGACATCTCAGTTCTTCGCAGTATGAGCTGTTTGTCACACTCGAAACACAACAACAGCACCATCAGGAAAGCGGAAAACTTCATCACACTCTTTCTTCAAACACATACGATCACACCCAGCAGTCCTCATGACAGCAGCACACTTTTAACAACTTAGCTGCAGCTCATAAATATGGAAGCTTGTTTCCTCCACAGGATAAAAAATAAAGGTAATTGTGACTTTTTATGTCACACTTTCCCTTCTGTTTGCATCTTACAATTCTGAGTTTATATCGTGCAATTGCAAATTTACTTCTCACAATTCTGCTTTTTTTCTTACAATTGTGAGTTTACATTCAGTTATTCTAATAAAGTAACTCTAACTCTTAGAGATTTTATTATCCTGTAATGTAAGAACCTTTACTCTTTGATTGTTATCATTTGTTTAAAAGTGAATATTTATTAATTGTTTACTCTGTTTGTGGCACCATGTTCGTGAAGGATCTTTGCTGCTTGTTTTGCGTTGTGTTTTAATGAATGAAGAATCGGGGTCAGAGTGGCTGTCACAATAGATTTTAATGTCAGCCAGTTTTTCGCATTGCAGTGACATGCTTTAATGCCAAATACAATTTTAATTAACGCTATACATAATTTACTGTTTTAATATAATGCATTAATCAATGCATGCATATATGCATCTGTATACAATGTGCATATGAGAGATTTGTGTGTGTCAGATCTGACATAATTGGTGCATCTTAGTTTTTACAGGCCATTTCTGTATGAAAATAATCACTGCGCAATGAATAATGGCAGCTTTACCTGTATAATTGATATTGTTTTGCTCTCTCATCCACTTCCAATTGCATGTGGAAATGTTATCGACAGGTTGCCAAAGCTAATGCAAACCTCTCTGTGTGCAACACTCCCTCATTTAGTGCAAACCACGAGGCCAGTGTCACACAAAGAAACGAAGCACAGGACTCATTATGCTGGTCATGTGTGGAGAATCAGGGGACACTGAGCCCAGGGCTGTGTTTTCACAACTATGTGTAAGCTTAATGGAAAAGGGAGAGGTGGGTAATGAAAACTAACTATAATAGAGCACGTTCAGTGTTTGCACATTATATGAAAATTATTTCAAATGGAAATATTAAAAAATTGTACTGCTTTTACTGTATTTATTTGCAGCCTTGGTGACCTTAAGAGACTTTTGAAAACATTAAAAGAACAGTACAATGAACTAAAATAACCAATACTTGTGTGTACTATGAGATTTTAATTAAAAGTATGCCTTCTGGTCATTTCTTTAAGTGCCAGTTCAGTTGGTTGGATATTATAACTATGCAACTCTTCCAGTCTATGAATATATTTCCCAGACGTCCTCTCGTCTCCATCTACTCTTTACAAGCAATCAGGCCTGTTTAATTACACCGCGGCTGTGATCCGTGTCGCTTGTGATTGATTCCACGCGGCAGATTGTTTTCCATGTTGATGATGCAAAGGTCATGATCCCGCCCACTTCTCATTAATGCAATCGTCAGAGAGCGTGATCAAAGCTCAAACGCTCTCGGCGCTCGTGTTTGTGTGCTTCTGCACCTGTGGTGGAAGTTATTTGGTAACTAACAGTCCTTGTTTACTCACTCATTGACCTAAAAAGACACCATCCGCAACTTCATTACAGACGAGACTGATGTTTCAGCTCTGCTTCACTGTCTTCAGTCATTAGACATATTGATGCTGGCAATCGATGGCTTCATTTAGGAAACAGCGGTATGGAATGAGTCTATAAATATTTAAAACGACGCTTCTACCTGGCTGAAGCGTGTTTGCATGTGAAAGAGCCTTTTTGTCCTGACAGGACTGTACTAGAGGTGTCTTTTTTTGAGACTGGTATAAAGAATCAAAAACACTTCACAAAGATGCCCCTAAATTTGCCGGATATGCATTAGTGTTGACATGGGCGGTGATGAAATTGCTGTGCCGTTTTCCAAAGAGCCGATCGGTCCCTTCAGCTGCATGATTGTGGGGATTTTCACATCATACAGAGTGCTTTTTTTTAGTTGTTATGTATGTCTTCTGCAGCATTTACAAGCACCAAGGGCTTGAACAAGATCACATCAATGCATCGGGTTTCCTGGATGGCTTTGTGTGTGCGTTGCTTTTGTTTCTTTCCTGTTAATCGTCTGTCAAGTGTTGTTTATTTGGTTCAGTGTTATTTTAATATCAATGCGATACTCTTGGAATTTTTAATTAATATTTTGAATCAGTTTATTTGTATATAGTAATTTTGTTTTGTTTTTGTAATTTTTAGTAGGTTTATAGATGTTATTTATACATTTTATTAGCTTTTTATTTTGGTACATCAAGTTATTTATCAAGTTATTCAAGTTATTGTAGTAGTTAAAATATTAATTAAATAACTTCCTAATCTCAAACTTTTAAACATTTTATTTTTAACATATTAAAACAATTTTTATTTTATTTTATTCCTCTGACTTTGGTCAACGTGTTGTTTTTAAAAGTGCATATTTGCTAGATAAAAATATTTTCTTAAAAGTATATAAGTATTCGTTGGAATAAAAGTATTACTTTTTCTTAAAACGAAAATCTTACTGACCTTATGTCTTATTGTAAACAGTCTTTTAATTTTTAATACATTAAAGAATAGTGTGAGCAATTTGAGACACATGCATGTTATGGGTCAAATTTAAGGATAAAATATTAAAATATTACTGTTTGAAACTGTGTTGTGTGGGTTGGTAATTTGAGACCCTTCACAGACTGACCTACAACCCTCAAATGTTGCTTCTGAACTCTTTCTTCTCTCATCTTAGTCATAAAGCTCTGGTTCTCACACTCACAGCGATATGCATTGACAAAGCAATTAGAAGTCATTCATTTTCAGAGCTGGTCATTTGAGGCGACATGAGCTGGAGCAACTTCTATTGATGTGACAGGTTAATTCTATGCAAAAATGATGAAGTTGCGATTAGTTGAATGCTATCTTTAACTTTACAAGATAAGGATGAGGTGCTGTTGCAGTGCCGTGCAAAAGCACTTTGTTCCTGTTTCTTCTGAGACTCTGGATCCGAATGCAAAAGTGAACAAACTCCCATATGCATCTGATTAAAAAAGACAAAGACATGTTTCTCAATCTCCCTAGATAACAGCACTATTAGCTCTCGCTGGGTAACCGGTGGAAGATGAAGGAAGTCTGATGTTCTCGTCTGTTCTGAGGGTTTCGTGGTTCATCACCGCACTCTTTAGACTCATTGATCTCTCAGACATAAGAGTGCTAGTCTTCTCAGACAGGAGACATAATGGAGTAAAGGGGTTTTTGACGACGGCAGGTGGTGGTTGGAGTGTCATGCTGTGAATGCTTTTTTCCCATCATGCCCTCAGAAACCCAGTGTCATGCTGGAATTCACATGTTTGGCTTTTATTACAACATTCTCTGGCTTTGGGAAATGATATTTTATGTAATGTAAAATGTATGTGGTGCTTGCATATAAATGTGTCCTAGCAGTGTCTGGACACAACCGCCTTACAATGATAATCCATTCACCCCTTTTTTTAATCCCCTATGTTGGATGTAAGAGTGAAACTAAAAGTCTTATCTTATTTTCTCTTGACATTGGAGCCTTTGAGGACGCAATGATTAGTTTGTTTTTTGTTGGTAATGTACTACCAAATACACAAAAAACTAAAGAGATGGATGAATGGAAGAAAGGGGACCATAAATGTTGAAGGTTACCATCATGAAAGCATGTCTTGTTCATTTTTTTGCCTAAAAATCCAAAGAAAAAATAAAATAATTTATAATTTTGATATGTTTAAGAGTCTTAAACTTAGACAATAATTACGTTATAGTAAGCACACCAATAATTCGAATGAGTAATATAATTAATTAAGATGTTATTTATTTATTAAGTTAGTTCATTTTTGTAATTCACACCATTTTAACGGCAATTAATATTAATTTAATACTTAATGTTCTTAACAGTTTTCATTAAAAATGCAATATGAATATATAGGTAAAATAAAAAAAATAAATTGAAGATAGTGCTACAATACTTAAATATTATATAGTTAAAAATATTTTATATTTATATAAATCACATTGTTAATGTTAATTGTTAATAAAAAAAAAATACATTTGATCATGTTTTGTTTATTTTATAATTAATTTTTTTTCAATATTTTATTCCAATCACAACAATGGGAAATTGAGTTGGGGATATGTGTTACTGGCATAAAATTATTTTAAATATATTCTCTCATTTTGTTCTTTCGATTTTGTAGAGTAATGTGAACTAGACAAGTTTCATGAGGTTCCTACCCATTTGTGCTTTGCTCATATATATATATATTTTATTTCTCCGTATCGCCTCGTGCACTGAAAGTAATGAATCCGCTCTCTCCTTCCATGCGAGAGCCTTACACTGCTGTGATGTGTAATTTATTACCCTGACCGAGTCCTAATTAAAACCCAGCATCTTCAGCTGGCACTCGCACCTTGCCATGGCTCTGCTGAAACAGGAAGTCTACATAAGTGCATGAACCTGACTTCCTGTGCAGACGCCACACCTGGCTGCTCCGACTGACGAGACGAATCCGACTGTTGTTAGATTGGTGTCAAGAGCTCAGCTGGTCTCGGCTTCCCAGGAAACCGTATCCCAGCAAGCCCTGGAGAGCACGAGGTGGCAGAACCTCAGCCGTAACTCTTAATGCGATTTCACGCTCCGTCTTATCGCCAACAATAAGACTAGTCCCTAGTGTCACGCGTGCTTTGACTCTTTCTTCCACGAGCTAAGAGCTTACACCAAGACTAACCTGCTGAAAATTATACAGGGGAGAACGGTTGGAAATAAAATAACTGATGTCAGGATGTGTTTAGCCATTCCTCAAATAAATCAGAGCTGCTTAAAAACAGTGACAGCAAACAGGGCTGCTGCGTGAGCCGTAATGACTCGGGGAAAGAGGGCATCGGGTCTCGGACAGCATGAGTGTCAGTCTCATTCTGAAGTTCAGGAATCCCATCAGCTTTTGAAATGGGTTCAGAAATGTGCTCCCCAATGGCAAACATGATCGGCTGTCTGACACACTGGCTTTTGGTTTTGCAGCGGCTGCATGCAGACACATCATTCTGTCAGACGGTGCCTTTTAGGTTTGATTTTGAAGTACTTTATCAGACAATGTGTTAATAAAAATTGCATTCTTGCTATTTCAGGCTAAATTAATGGCTTTCAATATTTCTTTGGATATTATTAGGTCTTGAGCAAGATGATGCTTCTGGTGTTGGGAAACAGTACCTATTATAATGCAAGTGTAAATTCATTTGAAATGGTATGATTTGGAAAGGCACACATCTCTCAATAAAAGGTCTAACAGCTGAAAATGTGCATCAGAGCAAAAACCAAGCCCGGAGGTCCAAAAAATGTCAAGCCACGCATCTGGGGAAGAATTCAGAAAAAAATATGCTGCATTGAAGGTTCGCAGAAGTATGTAGCCTCCATTGACCATAATGAAAGAAGTTCGGAAACACCAGGATTCTTCCCAGAGCTGGCGTCCTGGCCAAACTGAGCAATCGATGGAGAACAGCTTTGGTTAGGCTGGTGACCAAGAACTAGATGCTCTGGTTGAGCTTTATGATTACCGTATTTTCCGGACTATAAGTCACACTTTTTATCATAGTTTGGCTGGTCCTACGACTTATAGTCAGATGCGACTTATTTATCAAAATTAATTTGACATGAACTAAGAGACATGAACCAAGAGAAAACATTACCGTCTCCAGCCGCCAGAGGGCGCTCTATGCTGCACAGTGCTCCTGTAGTCTACACTGAATACATAGAGCGCCCTCTCGTGGCTGGAGACGGTAATGTTTTCTCTTGGTTCTAAATAAATGCGACTTATAGTCCAGTGCGACTTGTGTTTTTTTCCTCATCATGACGTATTTTTGGACTGATGCGACTTATACTCAGGTGCGACTTATAGTCCGAAAAATACGGTATATATATGCAGATGGGAGAAACTTACAGAAGGACAAACATCACTGCAATATTCCACCAATCTGGTCTTGATGGCAGTATGGTCAAACTCAATCCTCTCCTCAGTGAAGACACATGAAAACACACGTGGAATTTGTAACAAAGCACCTAAAAAAAAACTCAGATTGTGAGAAACAAGATTGTGTGATCTGATGAACCGCAACTCCAAGCATCATGTTTGGAGGAAACCTGCAGAGTAGCATCCCGAAAGTAAAGTGTGCTGGGGCTGTTTTTCAGGGACTCGTCAGAGGAGGAAAAAACCTGGATGCACCAAAATATTGAGATAGCCTTAATAAAAACCCAGTCCAGAGCATTCAGAAGCTCCGACTGGGCAGAAGGTTCACCTTCCAACAGGACAATGACCATAAACACACTGCAAGAGTGGCTTATAAAGAACTCTGTGAATGTCCTTGAGTGGCCCAGCCTCAGCTTGAACCCAATCAAACATTTCTGAAGAAACCTGTAAATGTCTGCCAGCCCCCATCCAACCTGACAGAGCTTGAGAGGTGAAGAGGTTGCTTTGTTATTATGTTGTATGGAGTGCAGATTGATGTGAGGGGGGAATAAAATAAAAGAAGTTGAACATAATGCAGCAACATAAATTTTTTTTGAAACTTTAGCTCGACACTGTACATACATGACAAACTGGGTAAAAAAAAAGTTCATTTTTGTTTAATAATAAAATACAGAAGTCAACCTTTAAAGAGGACCAAAAAAGTTCATCAAAGCTGCCCTAAGACAAGAACGGGTATTATTTTGGTTTTAGAACAATTTTGATGAAAGGTTTTGATGAGAGAAAGAAAAGTGGACAATTGGTGCATATTCATGACACTGCCAGTCATTACGTTTTGCCAGATATCATTCTTTGTATGACACTGTCAGCCTGCTACAAAACTATAGAGAGAAGAAACGGTTTAGTCTTTTAAACTGTTGTTCTTCAGAGATGGAAGGGAAATGTGAGATGAGAAGAAGGGGAATTTTATTTGCGCCACTTACTGACATTTCATTTCGACTCTTGTTACCTCATTAAGCCGTCCGTCATCCTTGCTATCTTCAGTCACCCAATAAGCGTTCTTTTGTTTCCTCTGCTGCTCAGCGGTGACACAGAAAAGCCTGCACACATGCTGTAATAAACATAAAAATGGGACATTGTTGTATGATTATTGTATTATCACTCAAAGCCACTCAGCTGCAGCACGTAAACTTGTGTATCGTGGCACTGCTGGTGTTGGCTTCTTATGAATAATCACTCATGTTTGTATGTTTCCTCATTTGTAAGACGCTTTGGATGAAACATCTGCGAGTGAATACATTTACAACAAAAGCCAAATGCTGTTGTGTTCATTGTTGTTCAGAACAGAATGCTAGCTCTCTATTTACTGAATACTGCAATATTAATATATTATGTATACATTTATTACTTATTTTATTAGATCATTATGGTTTATATTATTTGTTATTTATTTTAAATATTAAAACATAATATTAACACTTTTGTTTAGTTTTGTGTCTTGTCATTTAAAACTTTTTTTAAAATATATTAGATTTTTCATATATTTTATTCAGTCTTTTATTTTATTTATACTAGATGTATTTATAATATATTTAGGGATGTATTATTTTATAAATTCCTTTGTTTATTACTATTATATAGTACAAATATGTATATTAATATATAATTTACAAATTTATGTACATATTGTTTTATACTATATTATATTATACATTTTATAGAATTTTATTTTACTTCATTTTATATATATATATATATATATATATATATATATATATATATATATATATATATATATATATATATATATATATATATATATATATATATATATATATATATATTATAGTCAGGATTATATTATAGTCAGGATTATATTATAGTCAGGATTATATTAATTTTATATATTATTTTATAACTGTATTACTTTATTATAAGATTAGTTATTCTTTATACTAGTTTATTATATGTTACAGTATTTATTTTAAATATTCACCACTATGTCTCACCAATTGGCATCGAGCTAGCATTGCTTTCCAAACATAGATTGTGAATGGACTGTCATTGTGGAGGTGTGATCACAAATAAACCTGACGCTCACCTTGTTTTGACACTGGGCCTGTTGTATTGTGTGTTGTATTTATCTCACTCGGGTAATCCATCTAGTTTTTGGAAGACCAAATGCATAATTTCCCCATTGCTCTGAATGTGCTATAAAAGTGGATTGGGTTTCATTTACAGGAGCCTATTAATTCCTCGCTGACAGCAGAAGCAGCGGAGGACCCCAGGTCTTGCTAATTCACCTTGTCCACTTTTTATTTAGACTTCATTGTCAAAAACTGTGGTGGGAAAAGAGAGTTGTTCCCGGAGGCATCCAGTGCTAAAATATACCAAGTTGGAAAGCGCTCTGATGATTATAAGAGAAGTAATCATAGATGCCAGAGCCAAATTCAATTTACGCTCAACAACAGCTGGAATATTTGTTCCGAACCGCAGGCGTGATATTACTTTTGCCATCTCTAGAGATATGGAAGGAAATATTTGTTTGGAAAGAACACATTTTTGCTGCTCTAACTGGCATATTGTGCATCAGAAGGCCGGCGTACGCACCTCCTGGAGGATTTGATTAGCTAATTACTCTAATGAGTGGCTACATTTGAGAAACATTAAATTGCAATTTATTAAGAAGAGAGTTACCGCGTATGCAAGAGTGGATTCTCCAAATGAAGCATCTAATGCTGAGCTCTCACACAAGGCTGTGTTTGTTCAAGATGTGTGTTTTGTGTTGCCCGTGCAGGTCTGGAGAAGGTGGGCCGTGACTCCAGTTACGAGCAGGAGGGGAAGGTGCAGTTTGTGATGGATGCGGTTTATGCCATGGCACACGCGCTTCACCGCATGCACAGGGACTACTGCTTCGGATACCCCGGCCTCTGCCCCCGCATGAGCAATATCAACGGAAAGGAGCTCCTCGGATACATCCGGAGCGTTAATTTCAATGGTGAGTGTTTGGATCTTCACAAGTTCATAAGTCCTTCAGGGCTGAGTCTAAATTAAGTTTCAAGATAACTGATAGAAGTTGGTAAATTTCAAGTCAATTTATTCGCCGGAATGTAAGTCTGGATTCTTCCTTTAATGCTTAACAGATAGTTGTAAGTGCTGTTCTACTGAAATAATCATATTTTTATTTGGCACACAATTTTTTTTTTTTTAAGTTACTATTTGCTAAAAATGTGCATATACAAGTTTGCAGTGTTGTGCTCAATTATGAGACGTGCAAGTGAATGTATTTCCTTCACAAGAGTGAACAAATGATGAAAGAATTCTCATTTTTCAACTATTCCTTAAAGCCTTATTCAGTATAATGTGCATTAAAGCCATATTAATGAAAGTTATTATAAAGTGTTATGCCATATTTTACTTTGCGGTGCCGTAAGCATGTCTTTTACTGAAGCAGCTTCTCATGTTTTCCACAGAGTGCTTGTCTATGTACATATTCAAGTGTGCTCACTCATTTTTCATATTTCTAAGGTCCAGCTTCATTCATTAATCCTCGCGATCACAGATCGCAGTGTGTGCCATTTCTCGGCCAAGTTGCACCACTGGCTCCTCAGTGGCCCCTAACATCATCACACATGCATCAAAGCAGAGAGCAGGAAAATTTAAGGGGTGCTCATATTTCTTCATAATGTGCCACGTGCGTCTTGTGTATAACTTGTGAGGAGAGAGCTGTGCATGATTGACTGTTTTGGCTTCCCTTGTGCGCCTGGAATCATGTTGAAACAAAAGAAGTTAAACATTCTCTTTGAAACCATATCAAACGATTCATTTAAATATTAGTTTTGCTCTGTGCGTCTTCTTTACTCTTTCATTTTTCTGTCCCCCAACTCCAGCGTTTTGTTATCATCTGCTTGTGTTTGCCTTCAAGTTGTGTCATTTGCATAACTGCAGTTGAGCGATTAAGGTGGCAGGGCTGCGTGCGTGGGACCATTAAAACCTCATTAATACGTTTTCTTGCGGGGAGTGCGACCTGGGTTATTTGTTCCACCACCTTGCGTTCCTCATGGGCTGTGTTTGAATTGAAAGACAGATACGGAAAATTCACTGATAGTGTCATTAGAGAGAAAGCACTTGTTCCAGTTATTCTACTGTGTAAGTCTGACATGTACTGATTGCACGTTTTGATGAATTAATCATTTTAGACTTACGTTTATTAGGATGTGCTCCCAATAATTGTGAGGAAAACGGTTTTATTTTGTCAGAGTGTTAGAATGATTTATGAAGGATCGTGTGACACTGAAGACTGGAGTAATGATGCAGAAAATTCAGCTTTGATCACAGCAATAAATTACAGTTTAAAATACATTCACGTTGAAAACGATGAAAGCCTGTTTTCATTATGGAACACAAACAAAATAAAAAGTAGAAAATAAAGTAATTGTGACTTTTATTCTCGCAACTCTTGGACTTGTCTCAGAATTGCAGATATGAACTTAAAATTTAATATTTATATTTTATTTATACTGTATATCAGGGTTATTATAATTATCTTAAACCATAAAAACATGTTTGAAATTTAAAATATGTTAAATATTAACTGAAATAAAATATTTTCCTGAGTTGTAAATAAAACAATAATTGGAATATGTTTTACAAGAAAATACTATTTCTGGCTTTCTACTTCCAAATTTCATGTGCTACTTGCAGTTTCTTTGTAATTATCTGTCAAATGTTGTTATATATATATATATATATATATATATATATATATATATATATATATATATATATATATATATATTTGTTAATATTTGTAAAAATTTGTTAAAAATATCCTGTTGGTACATTATAACATTATAAGGCCAGCCGTTATTATTTCTAAATGTAATAAAATGCAACTTATACATTAATTATATTTTATATATATATATATATATATATATATATATATATATATATATATATATATATATATATATATATATAAAAAACATGCAGCAAATGAAAAAAAGGGATTAATGTGTTAAAATGCAAGCTATACACGACTCATATATTTTTTCCTCTCACAAACTCAATTAATTTTAGCGTGTTTAAAAAATAAAGAAAACATGCAGCAAATGAAATACTACGATTAATACTATATTAATACGATTAGTACTATATAGTATAGTAATATAGTAATAATTTAGTACTTTCTCCTGTTTTATAGTTGGCTTGCTCTTTTCTGATCATTTGCAATGAGGATAAAAAGACACACAAAAAAAAATAATTAAGTTCAAACATTAATTCAATATCTACTATTTCCTGAATATTAGGAAATTCGAGATGGCCTCCTGGTGATATCATAATATGCAAATTAGATTATTATATTTACACCCTACATAAACTTTCGGTCATGCCCAACATTTATCTAATTTAGAGTAGATCTCTCTCTTTAAGCCCGTTCAAGCCAAGCAAGTTTTGTTTGTCATTTGGAAACCAAGGTCCTAGAGTCTGGAGGATGAGTGGAGAAGCTCATAGCTCAAGTTGCTTGATGTCCAGTGTTAAGTTTCCACAGTCTGTGATGATTTGGGGTTCAGTGTCATCTGCTGGTGTTGGTCCATTGTGTTTTTTGAAAAACAAAATCACTGCACCCATTTACCAAGAAATTTTGGAGCACTTCATGCTTGCTTCTGCTCACCAGCTTTTTGAAGATGCTGATTTCATTTTCCAGCAGGATTTGGCACCTGCCCACACTGCCAAAAGCACCAAAAGTAGTTGAGATAGTGAATTGGTGGGTTTCTGTTAAATGTGAACCAAAGTCATCACAATTAAAATATCCAAAGACTTAAACTACTTCAGTCTTTGTACATTTAATTAATTTGATATACAAGTTTTACAATTTGAGATGATTTACTGAAATAAATGAACTTTTCCTTGACATTCTAATTTATTGAGATGAACCTGTAATAAAAAAAAAGAGCTCAAGTTTGATTTTTTTTTTTTCACTGTTAATGTACGCATTTGAATCTTTATTAAACTGTGCAGCATGCTAACATCTCTATTTAAGATATTGTGGTCCATCAATGTGGTTCAATTTCAGTTTTGACTCAATGGTTTTGGTGCACAACATAGCACAACAATCTACATGGGCTGCATTTCAAGAATCATGCTGAATGTGTGAATGAATGCCGATTTACATTTCAGTAGATCAGCATTAGGCCTATTTAGAGATTGCATTGCCTCTTAACGCTGGACATTCACCATTTGTTTTGACGACACTTTTATGGTCGGTTGTTAATGGCACATTCCCAAAGCCAGGCCTCCCAGACTGAAGTCTTCATATGCAATGCTTCTTAAGTGTGTAGTCTGTTCTATTTTATGTTTTCTTTGTAGGATCCAGACAAAATTATCCCTACTGTGAGAAACGGCATAGTAAACTAACCCTATTAAGTGCCTTCTGAGTTTAGTCTAGAAAAAAAAAAAGAGTAGATATTTGCATTTTTTTGCTGTTTGACCATACAAAACTCCATGGCATGGCATTAAAGTGTTGCTGTTGGTTGGTAGGAATTAGGACATTAGAATAATGAAAATAGTCTGATATCATAGAATGTCAATATTAATATTTTGTGATGTATTCAGATTGTATAAAAGACAATTCCCCTTTCAATTTTCAGTACCATAATATTTTTTTTATTAAAAACATTTCATGTATTACCGTACTGACAATTAAAAATAAGTTTAATACATAATAATATAAATAATAATATAATATTAATAAAGATAATAATAATAATGTGTGTAAAAATAATTGTATTAATTTTTATCAATGTTAAAATTATATGCTTTAAATAATGTGAATACAGTTATGGGAATCTAATAAGAATTATTGAGAGTAATGGCAATAGCAAAAAAATAAATAAAAATAAAAATAGCCAACCAGAAAATCTGAATGCATTATGATAATGACGATTTCATTTAAGGGGTTTAATTTAATTGTCATTAAAATAATGTCACCACACACACACAACTACCTCCATTTTATTTGTGTAAAATAACAGAGAAAAGGAAGGTAACATTCACACAGTCTTGTGTTATTGAGTGGTAATGGTTGATGGATGTGCGATGTCTTGGCGTTTGGCCATAGCCGATATCACAGGAAAAGCGAAAGGTTCCTCATTAAAGGGTCTGAGTCCACTGATACTGTGGAACGATTACATCTGAGCGCCGGTTGAGTCACCTGAACTGGAGCTCTCTCATTACTACGCATCACTGCACTTCCTCTGTCCCTTCACAGACCACACACACTGCTTTAACTGCTAGCCAGTGTGTGATAATGAACACAGCGCTGACCGATTATGATGGCCAATGAGAAGAAATGGATAAGTGTGTAGAGGTCCAGAAGAGGTCTTTTAGAAGTGTGAAGGGTGGTAATGTGTGCACATGTGTGAGTGACAGGTGTGTTTGTGTGAGATGAAATGGACAGAGTTTGTGAGTGCATTAAATATATGTTTGGAATGTGCACTGCCTAATGCATTAAAGTTTTTAAAATAGTACATGAAATGGTGCACAGGATGCTTCAGTGAGTAGGATTTTACGTTGTTGTCACATTGCACCTATAGTGTCCAAAGTTCATTTTTTGTTACACCTTCTAATGGAATTTGAAATAAACATACTAATAAATATCCCTCCAGAAAAACGTGATTTTGCGATCGCCTGATTTAATACATAATCAGCCAAAGGCTGCATATTTATGTGGGGTCGCATTTTTTCAAATACACCGCTCTTTTGCCCCATAAATCGCCGATTTCAGAAAGCAAAATATGCGGGGCTAGCTTGATTTCATAATCCCTGTATTTTCGTTGCAAGAAACTCACATATATATTAGCAGAATGTTGAAGAAAGAAAAATAATCGCAAAAGAACGTGCAAAGCAGTTTCCCGATTTGTTACATGACCGTGGAGCCAAATTATATTGCGAGAACTCGCGAAAACTGCGGTTTGATGAAATAGAGAAAAATAGGTGATTCCCCCAACACCCCTTTCTCACAAGGCTACTAACACTGTTGTAGTTTCATTCAGAAGTTGATGCAACTTTACAGTTGTAAGATTGCACTTTTTTTGTTACAGAACATTACCAAAAACTTACAGTTGTAATTATATTAGTATGTTAAATAATTTACGTTGCAGTAAGAGATTGCAACTTAAATATTCTGTGATTTAGTATGCTCGCTTATCATAGGAAGTAATAAGAAATTACTCTTTACATTGAGGTAGTAGCCTAGTGAGAAAAAGGTGTTGGGGGAATCACCTTTTTTTCTCTTTTTCATCAAACCGCAGTTTTCGGAAGTTCTCGCAATATAATTTGGCTCCACTGTCATGTAACAAATCAGGAAACATTCTTTTGCGCTTATTTTTGTTGGCAAATAAGAATGATTTGTTCGCTTAAAGTTTCACCCTGATTTCGCCGTGGGGTTTGCAGATGATGTTCACGTCACGTAATTACGTCACTCCATGGCAATAGCGGGGAAATTTTTGCAAGTTCATGCAATTTCATTGCATAAAAGTGCAAAAATATCCCACATATTCCATCGCATTTTTTAAGAAAACGTGCTCCAAAATCAAGGATTTTTGCCCGCAACAATCACAAAAAAAATCCACGTTTTTCTGGAGGGACTGTCTTACAGGCTGTAAACTGTATTTAACTTTCTTTTTTTTTTCATTTATTATTATTATTATTATTATTAATTTATTTATTGTTTCTGCGGTGTTCTATTTAGTTGTTAGGGTGCTCTGGTTCAGTTGCATATTTAATGCATGCCGGCATCGGTAGAATGCATGCTAGTATGTCATTTCAAACATACCCATAGCTCAGTATGTATGCACACACAGAAGCTTCAGAAGAGCGGACACAGAATCAGTAAATGGAAGTTGATACAAAGGCAGACGTCCAACTTGGAGCATCACTGCCTGCCACCGAGGGGTAATCGGCAGCTCAGCCACAATTACACCCGCTCCAGTGGCTCTCTACATACGCTTATTTTTAGATTAGTGTTGTGAGATGGACAGAGCGGGAGGAGAGATTGTGGAATTGTGCATTCAGACGAGCCGGGCAAAAAAAGTGATGATAATTGTGTTGTGTAAAACAAATCCCCTTGTAAGTTGAGGCAGCGTGACGGTGAATCTTAAAATGAAGTGCGGCAGCAAGCATTTAACTTCATAACAGAGCTCTATACTCTTCTCAAATTATTCTGTGCTGAAATAATAAAGGAATGGCCTTAGGAGGTGTATTACATCATGTTCACAGAAAGAAATCCTCTGAGACAGGCTGAAATAAGAGTAAAGGCAGTATGTTTGACTTGCTTAAGAGTTAATTACATGTTTTAGGTTGTTACTATGGCATTCTGGGTAATTGCTACAGATTTCTGGGTGGTTACTACTAGGTACTTGGTAGTGTACTCTGGGTGGTTGCCAGGGTGTGCTATCAAGCTACTAGGGTATTTGGGGTGGTTTCTAAATTGTTGCTAGAGTATATGGTGTTCTGTGTCATTTCCAAGGTATTCTGTGTGGTTAACAAGACATTTTAGGTTGTAATTATATTTGTATTTATTGGTCTACTTCAAAACAGCCTGCCAGCATTATAATGTGCATATTAAGTATGTTGCTCAAGTATTAGCGTTTTAAATATGATCCTAAATATGTGCAGTCGTAACAGTGATTTTGGCCGACAGACGCAGCAGGTAAGACTTGGCAGAAAGGTTAATCCCACTGAGTGCTCTATTGTTACGTCTGTCCGGTCTCCTGTAATCCTCAATTTCCCGCTGCCCCGGTCCACCTGGAAAGCCAAGCTTTGATCAGTATTGCTGGATAAATTCAGAAAGCTGCTGCACCTTCTGTGCCACCATCCTCGCCAATCACGACAAGAGCATGAGAGATTTCTTATGCGGGAAAGGATCAGTTTGCTGTTGCTAGATTAATAACAGAATAATCTACCATCACTGATTGCACACTGCCTTATTTGCTTGCGTTATGCTGATATGCAGTGAAAACAAGCTCACGGTAATCTTAGAGAGCTGTAACCAGCTTCGCCGTACAGGGAATGATGTTTGCACCCTGGAGCAGAGATTTGAAGACGATGGATGTCGTATCTTACAGGCAACGCTCACATGCACATCAAACACAAAACACTCAGCGTCTTGGGTTTGCAGAGAGAAGCGGTATTTTCCTTCACTTGATGTCTCCTTAAATAAAAGAACATGGCTGTCTGGATGCTCGCTACACAAGCTGTTGCCGAATCTGGATCATTATATTCTCTGAAAATATTGCTTCTGGAGGCATTGGCCTCCTCTACTCTTACTTTCCTTCATGGTGGACGAATCAAAGTTTTTTTTTTTGTATATAAAAATGGGATGTGTGAACTGAGGATCATGAAGGTGTACCTGTGTCTGAACTCCACACAAACGATCCCCTCATCAGCCTCAAGAGCGGCTCACTCGCTGTAATGAAGGGCGGTGAGGAGGAAGACGATGGCAAAGTTGTTGAAAAGGAGTAAGCCTAATCAGTGGCTGGAATCCTGAAAGGCTAAATGTGGAGATCCCAAGGAAACAAAAATAGGAATATCTCATTAGTGATGGTTGCAAGATTTCTACAAACTCAAAGGATCTCAAAGGATCAGGGGTGTAACAGCTTTTAGAAGAGAATCTTTGTTTTAAGAGTTCTGTTTCACTTGGCTGCAGTGGAAAGGAAATAATTGTAGCCGGCAGTGTTTTTAAACAATTTTAAAAAGCAGTGGACTAAAAAAAACCATGCTTTGTTTTTTGTTTTTTTTTTGTTTTTTTGCCTTTCACCAAGCAAATCTGATAATACTGTATATATTGTATCCCTTTTAGTTTTCAGATTCAGAGATTAAACGGTTCCATATTTGCAATATATATGAATGATCTTTTTTTTTCTTCTTCATTTGGGCAGTAAGCAACCACCTGCTCAGCTTACATGGAACATTCTCAGAATTTTGGCTATTGTGAAAGCTTTTCTCAATATTATAAACAAATGTTTTACCAGTAATTAATAGAACATTTGTTCACTGTTTATGTTCTTTAAATGTAACTCCTAACTACTTGTTTCTGAACGTTTGGAAAAACATCCAAATATAACCTTCCCATAATGTTTGCGAAGTAACATTTTTTGTTTTGTTCATAAAAAAAAGCAATTATTTCAATCTTTCTCCTCCTTAGAAAATATGTTTGTTAGCTAAGTGTTAGCCACTCTGTCAACCAAATAGAAACCAGCTGATAAACACCCTTGCAATCAGCCACAAGCATGGTACCAAATGTAGTACCATTCAACTAAATATATAAATAAATAAATAGATTTTTAAATTTTTTTTTTTTTAAGATGAATGATGAGTAGTTATTGAAATGTGTTTTTTAAATGAATGTTTTATAACGTTGATTGGATTTAAAATGCAATCAATTCACCATAAAAAAAATATATATATATTATTTTTATTTACATCCTCTTTAATATAAGAGACTTTATAACTGGTTTTTACATTTTGGCATGTTTGTTTGTTTTTGGGTGGTTGAACTTCTGTGCTTATCAAGATATTGCATGAAGACATTAGACTTTTAGATTACTGGCCAAGTAGATAGTTTGAGTTTTAGTCTGTTACATATTTGAGTTGAGATGTGCATGGTTCATTGTGTTTCAGGACTCCAGGGAGAGAGTTCCTGAACCGTTTCTCTGTTTAAGTCTACTGTTTTTCTTAAGCAATTAAATTGCCACATTATTTTCTCTCGCATGCAGATCCTAAAGCACTTCTAAAGCAGGGGGTTGTGTCATTACATTCTCATAAAGAAACATCAACTCCGTTTTGCAGCTCCAGTGTTCATTTACATAATTCTAGGTAATTTAACAGGTTTGAAAAATAAACCCAGTTACCCAGTTGAGGTTCTCAAAAATTGTAGTTTTAGGCTCATATGCGATCAGTTTGATTCGAAAATGGAAAAATGAATTTTTCTCTCACCTCAGATATCAGGCTCAAATTGTAATTCATGTTTCCAAGAACGAGAATGAGAAACAAATTGCTTTGTCTCAGGATATTTGCCATCTCATCTAAAACCTACTTGTCCTTGCATGTTCTTCTGCAGGGCATCTGTAATTTAAGATGATGGGTCGAAAGTGTCCTTATCAATTTCCAAAACTGATAAGACACTTTCCAAAGATTAAGGGTGTGTAACAATGGTAAAACTTGACTTAGAAATGCTTAGTACAAGTGAATTTAAAATAAATCTTTTCTGTTCTTCACTGAGGCTTTTCATATTTAAATGAAACTCATTTAACTGATCAACCAGGTCTATTAGGGTTTGAGATTGTGTTTGTTCACCTGACCAGGAACATGTTGAATTTCAGCTTTATTTAGGAGGATGCAATAAAAATAAGGCATTGTAATAATGCTGCAAGACTCTTTAGAGTGAACTGTGTTCCTTTTCATTACATGCAACAACAGCGACCGATGGATTTATCAGTCCTACATCATTTTTCTCTTTTTTCAGTTCGGCTTGGATTTCAGAAGCGAACTGTCACACCAGATCTCCGTGAGTTACACAGAAGCTTTGATGCACAATACAGCAGTATTATTAGTATTTGTAATAATAATAATGGAAGTTTACCATATACAGTGGGATTTAGGAGTCTACACTGACAATCTGTGATTTAAAATATTTACAAATTTTAACCTGGGGAAAGAAAACTGATAAAATGTAACACATGCATAAATATACAACATAGTTTTTAGTTTGTAAAAAATGTTAAATTTACTCAAGATTCTCTCGGAGTCATAATTGAATCATGCTGAATAATGGATCAACATGATTTGTGCACTTCTTGACATTTATAATGTAACTATTTGTTTAGTTAGGGAAATGTCAGACTTTAGTCTATATTCAATTACGACTTCAGATTTTGGATGTGCAAGGTTTGTTATTGCACTCATACATATTCTGATCAGAGTGGAAGGCCTTTCAGTAAAAGTGTTTATGCACTAACATCTTTAATGCAATCTGAGTTTGTTTGACATATTTGGTTCACTAATTTAATCTGAAATCGGTTTTCCATATGCAATGTGCATTTTTAGCATGTTATGCAATTGCTGTGATTTTCTGGACAGTTTTAGCAGGTTCCAATGAAGTTGCTGTGGTTTTCTGGGCAGTTTAAGTATGCTGCAAAATGGCTGTTAAGGTGTTGTGTGCATTTTTAGAGCATTATACAGTTGTAAGGTGGTTGCAACTGTGCTTTTTTAACATCATGTGGTTACTGGGGTGTTGTATACATTCTTAGCATGCTGTTATGTATTTGCTAGGTGGTTGCTAGTGTTAACTGGGCAGCTTAAGCATGTTGCAATGCGGTTGCTAGGTTGTTAAATTAAATTAAATTTATGCATTTACAGACGCTTTTTAAAAGCGACTTACAGTGCATTCAGACTATCAATTTTTATATATCATGTGTTCCCGGGGGAATCAAACCCCCAACCTTGCGCTTGCTTGTTTGCTAGCGCAGTGCTCTACCAGTTGAGCTACAGGAAGCTACAGGTTGTTGTGTGCATTTTTACCATGTTATGCAGTTTAACAGTTGGGTGCTTTAGCATATTGCTAGGGGGTTATTATGGCATTTTTGATGAGAGTTCAGTTTACATTTTTGATTCATTAATTTGATCAAAAAGTGTTTTTTCGAATGCAGGTCCAAATTCAAGTTGGTGAAGGTAAATGGATGGAGATGTGTGGAGGTATTTTTTTTTTTTAAAGATGCTAAGCTCAATAAAAGTTTCTAAATTGTATTACCTTTCCACCTTCTTACCACCTCACAAGGTTGCCATGATTTTTGCATGTACAGCAAGAAGCTGCATATATTACTTAGACCTGCGAGACATGATTCTGAACCCTATCCTGCACCACAGAGGTTTCTGTGGAACTATGAGGAATTCACATGTGTAGATACCAGACACCTTGTCTATTTAATTCACCTGTTGGAAATTTTGCATCATCTTATTTTTTTCGATAGGCTTGGGTCCTTTCTTCAGTATGAGTGTGAAGAAAAAGTGTGTGTAACTGATAATTCTGTTGCTATTTTACTGAATAAAAAATGTAAGTCTAGTCATTTTGTCATATCCTGTTTTGCAGGAAGTGCAGGCACTCCTGTGGTCTTCAATCAGAATGGAGATGCACCAGGACGATATGACATCTTTCAGTATCAGATCACCAACAAATCGACAGCTGAGTACAAAGTTATCGGGCAGTGGGCAAACAAACTGCATCTTAATGTGAGTGGAAAGCATTTTCTGGTATTCATGATGAAATAACAAAGTATGCATGTTCAAATCAGATATATTAAAGCATGAATGTTTGTAGGAAATCTTATCTTTGCTGATGATGCATGTGACATGAATACTCTCCGGCTTTCATTAGTGAACGGGATGGAAGATAAGCTTGTAATGTTTTATGCTTGGCTGCAAAACAAAATTAATGGAGCCAGAAACGAGCCGTGTTTTCATGGCCAAAAGCTCTCGCAGCAGTGTGGAGATTGAAGCTGTAGTTTTCTTCTACGTGACAGAAAATCCCAGCTTCTCTGGGCTTTGTGTCTGCACAGGTGAGTGGTCGCTTAGCAGAACTGTGATCCAAAATCTCGCTTCTTAACTCCGGTATCAAAATCTCCCCCTAAGCACTTAAACAGATCAGCACAGGATGTGTTACAGAGTGCAGGCGATTTGCATGCAGCTCATTAAGGGCGACTCACTCCGTAAATAAATAAATAAATAAAGACTTCTTTATACTCAAAGGATTGTGGCTGTAACAAGGTTAACATTTCGTTTTTCGGGGAAAATCATTTTCTCAATCAGTACACACAGCTAATAACTGATTTGCAATTTTTGCTGTTTATTGAAAGATGTGCTGGTCACTTTAAAGGGCGTTGTTTATTTACTGAAACTACTAATAAAACATTCAATATGTAAATTGCCGAAGCAATCTTTTCCATCAGATGCAAAATATTGAGGTTGTGTAAAATTAAATGCAAATTTTCAAAGCAAGTACGAGTGGTGTGTGTCTAGGCAATTACTAGTTGTTATGGTTAATTTAAGGATGTTGCAGCCTGGTTGCTAGGGTGTCCTGGGCACTTAAAAAAAAAAAATGACGTGAAACAAGACTTAAGATAGTAGTGTGACACTATGTTAAAGGGGTCATGAACTGAGGAGTCAAAATTTCCTTGATTTTTATTTTTGTACATATTAGATTCTGTAAGTTTCAAAACTCAAAACCTTCTCTTTAGTCCAAAAACATCTTATATTGAAGCCAAAATCACAGGTTGTGGAATGTGCCACTTTATGTGCCACCTCAGAGCTAGAGAAGATCATCAACGCCTGCTTCTACATCACTGCCTGTTTAGCTCCACCCACCGATTTGTACATGTAGTATAAATAAGGAAAGAGAGGTAAACACAGGTCTACACGGAAGCCAAACAATAAAAATATTTCAGAAAACAAGAAGACACTGTTCAGAGCCAAGTCTTTGCCTTCTTTCTGATCCCAACATTAGGAAAGAGTGGATGAACTTTATTTTTAATAAGTTTCCAAATCACGTCAGAATTTGGTCCTTTGTTCACTTCATTCCATCGTGGAATTGTTTATAAACAAGGCACGATTTCAAAGCAGGATTTTCAGAAAGATTGAAATTAAAAGACGATGCTGTGCAACTATATTGGATCCGAAAGTAATGTCGCAACACACAAGTGAGTGTAAATGTTTTATTATGTGATCACTATTGCTTTGTCTGTTATTACAGATCGTTTGATATGAACTATTTATGTGTTTTTAACCAAAATCACAGCAGCATCCATCTGAAGGATATATCATAGCAGTGGGTGTTTACTTCCGAGTCTACAATCCACCACACCTATTCAAACAGAGCGTACTGATGAAATAGGACAGAAAATAGGTTATTACTTCTTAATTATGATGTTTTTATGTAATAATTATAATATAACAACATTGCAAACAATTTTGTTGTAATTGTGGGAAAAAATCAGGTCGTTTAAATATAGGAACTGCTCATCGCTTTTCAACAAGTGACATAGTTTGTGGTATTTGATTTATGTGGGAGGAGCTGTGCTGCAGCATTTAGTACTAGGGTAAGAGATTAGTTAAAATACCTGGTACTGATGTGTGTAAATGGCTAGCGTTGATTCTAACAGCGTTTAAACCTCAGAAACCCTTCTCACTCCCCATTACGGTTTTCAGGATGAATTAAATTAAATTTAATTAATGCATTTAGCAGATGCTTTTATCCAAAGTGACTTGCATTGCATTCAAGCTAATAATTTTCTCCTAACATGTGTTCCCTGGGATTCGAACCCCCAACCTTGCGCTTGCTAAAACAATGCTATACCACTTGAGCTACAGAAACTGCTCAATTGTGAATGGTCAGTGTGGCTTTTGTTTCAGACAGAACGGGAAGAATCAAATGAAGGAATTTGGTCTTTCAATTATTCTTATGTACCCTTCATACCCTTTTATGTGAAAGTCAAATTAAACATCTGTTCATTTGCAAATTTTGTCCTTTTTTTCATTTTAATATGTCCCTTCTTTTCTCGCTTCTCTAATTAAAGCCAATCTGTTTTTGCCAGACATAATTTGTCTCAAGCATGAATAATTCATTCACGGCCATCTCTGTGCAGCAGGCAACAGTGAGAACCACAGAGCATACGTTTAGAGCTGTCCTTATTTGTCCCGTGGATTGGTCTTGCAAAATAGTTTTTTTTTTTACATGCAATTAAATTTCATGCATAGTACTTTGCAATCACTTTTCAAACTTTGACATGTTATTTTTTGAATCTCAAACACCTCTGGCACAAGTTTATCCCAAAATATATCTGTCAACAAAGTTGTGCCCGAGAG
Organism: Carassius auratus; assembly: GCF_003368295.1. NCBI lineage: Eukaryota > Metazoa > Chordata > Actinopteri > Cypriniformes > Cyprinidae > Carassius > Carassius auratus. The sequence goes on along the minus strand of NC_039271.1, from coordinate 3,476,294 downwards.
CCAAACTGAAGCAGCACTTAAAAGAGCAGCGTTGGCTTTTTATTTTTCACAGCTTTCAGGCGCTAAGGGGCAATAAAGTGATTTCTTCTGCAAATATGACACAACCTACATTTATGTGGGTAATGAATGAGACTTCCTTTGAATGCACAGTTTTTTAATATAACAGCACGCCTCTGGTCTTCATCTCTGACAGGGCTTTTTCCATTATCCATTGCAAGTGGAGGCCGTATGCTGGCGGACAGGCAACCTTTTTAGCGTGTTGCAAGGGTGTTCTTGCTTACTCACAAATATCTAAAACTTTGTTGACTATTTAACTGGTAAAAATGTGAAAATCACTTAGAAAAGTAATTTACAGTACATCAATATTCAGTTGGGGGACCAGTTCTCCACTGGTCTAAATGAACGTACACTGTGAGATTTTGACAATGTAGGTCCCAATTAGTCCTGATAATATAGCAGTGCACCTCTGGTATTTGTATTTGACAAGACTTTTTTGTTATCCTTTGCAGGTGGATGGCATGCGCTGGCGGACAAGTGACCCCACTCTTCCAGTCTCAGTGTGTAGTGTGCCGTGCCAGATGGGAGAAAGGAAGAAGATCGTGAAGGGTGTATCTTGCTGCTGGCATTGCGAGCGATGCGAAGGCTACCACTTCCAAGCCAGCGAGTTCAGTTGCGAGTTGTGTCCGTATGAGCAGCGCCCAGACCGCAATCGCACCGGTTGCATCCCAATCCCGATCATCAAACTGGAATGGCACTCTGCTTGGGCGGCCGTACCGGTGTTTGTTGCAGTTCTTGGCATCCTTGCTACAAGTTTTGTGGTGGTCACTTTCAGCCGCTACAATGACACACCAATTGTACGTGCATCCGGCCGAGAGATGAGCTACGTGCTTCTGACGGGGATCTTCTTGTGCTACGTCATCACCTTCTTGATGATTGCTACGCCCTGTTTGGCCATCTGCTCCTTCCGAAGGGTGTTCCTGGGTTTGGGCATGTGTTTCAGCTACGCCGCTCTCCTAACCAAGACCAACCGCATTCACCGAATCTTCGAGCAAGGCAAGAAGTCAGTGGCCGCGCCACGCTTCATCAGCCCTGCTTCCCAGCTGGTCATCACCTTTAGCCTGATCTCGGTGCAGCTGCTCGGTGTGTTTGTGTGGTTCGCCGTCGATCCGCCACACACGGTGGTGGACTACGGTGAGCAGCGCACATCAGACCCCGAGAAGGCTCGTGGGGTTCTTAAGTGTGACATCTCAGACCTGTCGCTCATCTGTTCGCTGGGCTACAGCATCCTGCTGATGGTAACATGCACTGTTTATGCCATCAAGACCCGCGGCGTGCCAGAGACCTTCAACGAGGCCAAGCCAATTGGATTTACTATGTACACTACCTGCATCATTTGGTTAGCATTTATACCTATCTTCTTTGGCACTGCACAGTCGGCAGAAAGGGTAAGTGAGATTTACAAAATCTGTAACTAAATGCATTGGTATTCATAATGCCATTACAAGTAATTGCTTTTAATATATACAGCCTTAGCTCTTTTCTGGCTTCTGGTAGGAATTGGCATGAAAACTACGAAGTGACAGCAATTTGCATATGGAAATATAACATAAAAAGACTGCTCCAAAGAATTTGAGTAACTTTTCTTTACAGAAATTCATGTTTTTATTAATAAGAGGCAATATGAATGTTTGTTTACGTGCATGTGAGCTATAGGTTGCAGAATATTGCTCTAGGCTAAAGATAATGAAGTCACCTGCTGGTTCCCCTTTCACCTGACCCAGCAGGTAACAACCTCCAGAAAATTTCACATGTTAAGAAGCTAACCTAAGGAAGCCAAAACCAGGGTTTCAGATACTCTCAGACTGATAGATATTCGCCTCGGGTGCACTGTAGGAAACAGACAAATGAGTCAGAGGTGATCAGGTTAGGTGGCGACTCAAAAAGCATCTCAGAAATATCTGAAGCTTGGGTGAGCAGGACTTGCAGGAGTCTGGATAGTTCAGATATGAAAGCTCAATCCAATCATTATTTACTCACCCTCATGTCGTTCCAAACCCGTATGCTGTTTTTCAATCCTTAAAAGTATAACATCTATGCAAACAAGTTATTCAATAGTCTTTTAAATGTTGGAACTCTAGAATTGATTTTTCTTTCACTGTGGTTCATGATAAAAGCTCATTACCACACTGCTCTTTAGTCACATTAGCCTCTCACTGTGACTGCTACGCTTTGCGCTAGCCAAGAAAGACAATTATGGATATACCAATTATTCCTTGCACTAACAAGCTTATTTAAATTCTCATTTAACACTAGAACTGTGGTATAGATGGCAGTCTGTTTAACACAGACCCCCAACCCATCGCATTACTCAAGATAAGAAAGCAACGACATGAATCACTTGATAAGAAAAAAGGGCATCTTTAAAAAAATTAGCAGATCTCATGGTCACACATAACAAAACATGGCCTCAAGTCTGTATTTATTAAACTATTGTCTGATTGGCAACCACGCCAAGCGAAAGGACTTCATAATTGGTTCGTAATGAAAAAGTGACTAGCCCTGAATTAATATCATTACAAAGAGTCAATGTCGTATTGGCTGCAGCATTTGTGAAATGAACCACAGTAGAAAAGTAGATAAAATCCCACCGCCTGTGAAATATTCTTCCATTATCAAGAATGTGCTTTGGTTAATGCCTCAAAAATCAATTTGTGTGGGTTTCCATTGCAGCGACTATTACCTCTTCATTTTACACTAGCATAAAGATATCAAGGCTGATATGATCTACCCTCCTGCATTTGAGAATGGTATCACCTCAAAAACCAATACGTGCACTTTGACATTTCCAATGTAGAGACTCAAATGCAGAATCGTAAGAGTCGATAAAGTGCTGCGAGTGTGCATGGGCAGTGTGCTCACGGCTCCTCAGGAAATCAATGCCTTCCAAAGGCGACTGGTTAAGATAATCTCTCCACATATCTGTCGAATCAAATTACGGGTCTTGCATAAATCACTGGCAGATAATTTTATTGGGTTTTGTTTAGTTCACCATGTGACCCGATCCATATGTTTCTCATATAATTGAAATGCATGGTAAATTGATTCAAGCTTGGGTTACTTAGAATTTATTTATTTATTTTTTTAAGGTAAGTTAAGTAATTGAGATGTTATTTTTCCCCTATACGGGCTTGCTGTTTGGTAATCATAAATACTTTTTTGACTTTGGCTTTGACTCACGTTACAGCAGCATGTACAGTAAATGCATGTTTCAAGAGGAAAGTGTGTGAAATAAATTATATTACAGCGTTATCTGAAACATGGCAAAAGCTTTTAGTGAACACATTTCTGTTATGGTTTATCATATGACCAGATCTCCATTCAGGAAGCCTAATGTGTTTCTCATATAATTAAAAGGCATGGTAAATTGATTTGAGCTTGGGTTATTTCGATTTTTTTAAGGGTCAAGTTTGCTTTGTATTGAAGTAATTTAAGTGAGTGACTCTATGTAAAACAATATAATGCCGTTAGACGAGATGTACATTATTAACAGTCATGAAGATGTTTTTTTGCCCCATACAGCACTGTTTTTTGTAATTGTAAATGGTTTGTTTGAGGTTGGCTCTGCATGCTGCCACAGCATGTAAATGCATATTTCAAGCGGATCAGTGGGTGAAATACATTGATATGCACAGTAATATTCCAACATTATCTGAAACGTGGCAAAGTTCTTAGTAACTGCACATCTGTTAGGGTAATCCTCTCGTGGGTGTAAGCATATTCTTGCTGAAGCGTGAAATATTCTACTATTTCTCTGTTATGAATGATGTTATGAAGATTTAAGTTTGCATAAGCCTGAAATAACACAAGCAACTTGCACCTCCCGCGCAGCAATTTCAATTACTCCATCCCAGACACCGTACCTAAATGGGATCTTTAAGTGACATTTCAATGTTTTTGTTTCACTTTAGTGTCTTAAATTCCTTGAAGGCCAGCTTTGTTTCCAATTAGCTCTGCCATCTTTGTTCTTCAAGCTCTTGTGAATCAAAGACTAAGTGTTTGGTGGTGTGTTCTCCATAAAACGATTTCATTTACAATCTATGGTCCATATTTAACACCATATTTGTCATTTCGTTCACCTACGACATAATATTCTGCTCTTCAGATCTTGTAAAAAGAAATTCCACCTTATTTAAACCTTTAAGGCTTTTGCTTCTTATTTGTAATATATCCTATCTGTTCGGGACACACACACAGACCTCAATCACGCGGTTTCTCCTGCTGTGTAGGATCATGCTGTTCAGAGTGGAAGTCATATTACCTCAGATTAGATAAGCTTCAGTTACATTTGCCCTGGTAATATCATCATACATGAAGGCAAACCAGCCACAAAAGACACTGGTCCTAATTCATCCTCCCCAGCAGCTTCTCATTAGATGATATTCCTGCCGTTCGAGAGAGAGTGACCGCCCAGGTCCTTAGTGTGCCACACGTTGTGCTCTTAATCATGGGAAATCTGTGTGCAAGGGAAAATCACTTCTGCAGCCATGACTTAACGTGCTAAAACTAATGCAGCAGACAGAAGATGTCATACAGAAGAGGAATAGAAGCTTAGCTCAAGGTAGAGTCACAACAGCAAACAATAAGCTGAGGATGAGGTCACACATTAGTTTGAAAAGATATTGGCTCTGCTTGTATGAATGCTTTCTTTAATGCATTCACTTGCTTTTTCTTTCACAGCAGTCACACTGAGAATCAAGTCACTAGAAATGTTCTCCTGTGCACCACTAAAATGAGTCTCAGTGGCCCTTTTTGTGATGTTCTACTGTATATGGAAGAAGGTATACATACAATGTACATATTTTTTATATAATGTATATAAATTATATAATTTGGTAACACTTTACAAGAAGGTCTCTAATTATTATAAATTAATGCAGTCGTTCACTGTTTGTTCATGTAAGTGTATTATTATTTATTATGTGCATGCATTTATTATTATTATATGTGTTCCACAAGACCAAAATGTAGCTTTAATTTATTAGATCATGCAAATTAGATCAATGTTGTTGTCGGCTGAAAGCATAGCAAGTTATTCGATTTTTATGAATGATTATAAACAATTACATCTTGTGTTTGAAATAATGTGCATCTATGAACGGTTCACAGTAAAACAAGTAATGCTTTTGAAGGTTTCCCTAGTTTTCTCATTAAAATGCAAACGAATCACATGAAAAGCTGTCAAAGGCATCCGGAAATAACTAGAGCTTTAATAAGCAACATTAAAAACAGCCACTGAAATGTTTTGGCGGCGCACAGGAAATCTTTGCTAAAGTGATGTTTCCATTTAACTCTCTCATTCACACTCATGCACAGTTTGCACATCACACATTAAAACACATTGATTTTTTTTTTTGCTTGTGGTCAGTTAGACAAATAAATGTTTAGTGATCAGGAAACATGACACTAAGCCATTGAGCCACTGGTGCAATGTTGCTGATCATGGCAGGATCTCAGCTCTATAACAGCACTGTCAGTGTTAAAGAAGTTTGGATATCGTGTCACTCAGAAGAGTCATTAACATGCCCTCTCACATTTTTGAGCAGGTGTTGATATTGTATTGCGTGATTAAATATAACATAAAAACATTTGGGCTTTACATGTGGGTGGTCAACGTTTAGTGTTGGGTGTGCTGCAGTCGGTATGTAGTGTGCTGGCATATGTGTTGCCAATCCTGGTTGATTAATTGTCACTTAACTTCATGCTGTGTGATTGGGTGAACAGATGGATGTCAGCCTCATTTCTATCACTCTGATAACACACCTGAACAGGTGTATCTGCTACTAATCACTGCTGTGAATAACCCTGCTGAAACTAACTTCTGAAGATGCATTGATGCTCAATGAGGTGAAATCACTGGAGGTTAACAAGTCACTGTAATGTCTGGTTACTCGACTAGCAGGTCGCAGTTAAAGGAATAGTTCAAATGACAATTTGCTGAACATTTACTCACCCTCAGGCCATACACGATGAAGATGACTTCTTCATTGGAGCAGATTTGGAGAAATATAGCATTAAATCAATTGCTCAGAAATGGATTCCTTGCAGTGAATGGGTGCCGTCAGACTGAGAGTCTAAACAGCTGATAAAAACATTGCAATAATCCATAATTAATCCGCACCAATCCAGTCCATCAATTAAAAATCACATAATAGTCTAAGTATATAGCTTATTAGTAGATTTTATAAATATGCATAATATTTTCTTCCATTAAAACAAGTATTACAGAAGTTAAATGGGTCGTGAACACAATTTCATGATGATTTAAATGTTTTAAATGGTTTTTAAACTTTTTTCTGTGAAGTTAATTTCCTCTGACAAAGATTCACAAACAGTTTAGAAAGCTTTTCCGCTCCGATGCAAATCTGTTATGAACATTAATTCCACTTCATGTCAGACTTTTCCTCTGAAATTGTATTTAATTGAGTGCTGCGTTTTTCATAGTTGGCCTCCAGTTGGACTTTAGTGACATAAATGAGCAAGAGGATTTTTTCACTTATTCAAATGAATGACTGCAGGAAATCTCACGCACCTGTTTATGGTGACCAGATGTTGTCAATGTGCCGGTGGGTTTTTACAAGCTAGTATTAAAGTATGAATCCACTACAGCTGCTGAGAAAACATTGACAATTCAGCTGGAAATGTATTATATATATATATATAAAATAGTACCTTTGCATGACATGAGTGGCTCACACAAAGTTAGCTTGGTTTCTCTCGACAGGTGTGTCACACAATGTTTTTGTCTTAGATGAAAAGCATGAATGTATTACACATGTGCATACTGTATATGCCAAGTGCAGTTAAAATAAAGGTTCTGCTGTTTTGAGATACATGAGTTCATCAGTTATGCAGATTTTATGCACTAGGGCTTTTATCAGTTTGGCATTTTATTAATACAGTAGTTATATGATCTGTTTTTGAATTAATTTTACATTTATTCTCCCAAATTCCCCGTCTGCCCACCCTCAAACACGCACACGTGGGGTTGTGCGCACTGCCCCAGAAAATAACATGTGCAATCACATGAGAAAAAGCCTTTACAAACCTGTTGAAATGAGTTCTGTGAGCCGCAGGCTTTGGAAACGGAGAACTATTAGAAGTCCAGGCCGAGAGTCTGCTGGCTGAGGATCCTTCAAAACTAATTAAGAGTGACACGGTGGCATCGAGAGGCTTCATGAAACACCAGGGGAATTGGCAGACAGAGGAATGACAGACACCACGCAGGTCGCTTCTGGAGACAAGAGCGTATAACATGAGCTCTGTGTGTGTGTGTGTGTGTGTGTGTGTGTGTGTGTGTGTGTGTGCGCGTCACTATCAGATCATGCAGCAACAGTAATTCTGATTTTATTGCGATCCGCTGTTCTATTTGTGTGGGCGGAAAGGAAATAGATCAGCAATAAGGCAACAAGACCTCCTCGCCAATAACCATGTTGCACAAACTCTGATCCAAAAGCTAGAGAGATGCCAATCTAGATGGCATTTTTAAGAAAAATGAATACACAGTGGCAAACTCTGTGTTCCAAATCAATCACTTATATAGACAGCAGTGCATCTATGATCTAGTGTACACTACAGTTCTCTTCCAGACTTCACATGTCTGATCATGTGGGATAATGTGTATTCAACCGAATATATACTGTGAATTGAATACACAGCAGTTACACCATTTTATTTGGCTCTTGTTCTGAAATGCATTAAGGAGAAGTGTAATTTAGACTCTAAATACAGCTCTGTATGCTACGATCTTCTGTTTTACTTCAGACCTCAAGAGTTCCTGAGGATCTACTGTGTGTAATCGATGTGATGAAGTGCTCAGTGTGAAGGCGTTCATTCATTCAGTCATGCTCTCAGCCTCTTTATGTTGCTTCAGGAATTCACTTGGTCCTGGTGTGATTTTTGTTTTAATTATAACTCTGGCTATGGCTTATAGGGCTGATTCTATTAAACCGCTGGAAAATGTTTTAAAAACCCTTTGAGATTAGATTTAAACAATTCAATTTCAATTATTATTCTGACTTTAAAGACCTTAGGGGGTCATATACAGTATAGAGGAATCAAATTAACATTGATTGAAAGAGTATGATGTATTTTACTGTAAATTGTAGTCCTTTAAATGTCGTGCCAAGAACCAAAATGACTGATCTTCAAACAAATCGACTTTTGCTGTTAACACATCTGACTGATTCTGGCACAAAGAAAGAAAACTGTATAAAATGACCTTTGGTAATAAAATAAAAGTAATATATTTATTATAATGAATAAAATTAAATCGATCAGTAAAATGTATTCAAACACTGTATGATATAAAATAATTTTGAAGACATTATCTATTGTGACAGCACAGATCTTAAAACTTCAGTAAACTATTTTAAAAAGTTCATTTTAAACACTATATCTGTTGTTTTTATTTAAAACAAAAAATTAAGAAGAAATTGGAGTTATTATAGTCAAATAAAACTACATATAACATAAAAAAAAATTGTTACTTGAAATGAAATGACTGTACTAAAAATATATATCTAAAAGGCAGAATTAAAAATTTTCATTCAGCTTGTTTTGTTGCGCTAAAATAAAATAAAAAACAAAATTGAAAATGATTAAAAATATACAGACAATAACACAATTTTTTTTCTAAAACATGAACTAAAATTAAAGTGAAAAAAGATTGTAAAAAATAAAAAATAAAGCTTCCATTGAGTTGTGAAGACTCTCTGGATGAGTGACTCTTATAGCTCTGTCTAGATCCTGAGGGTTTGAGGGAGTATTAACACTGATATGGCATTTCTGCCAGAGCCGCTGGTCATAATACAGCACAGTCGCACAGATCGATACATTATATCCCTGCGGAGTGGACGATGATGGCAAATAAAACCAGAGTTGTCATGCATCTTATAGCTGTTGCCAGAAAAGCATCCGTTTAAAGCTGAAGTTAGTGAGAACTCAGGAGTTTGGTGATTATATTTAATGAGCAGTGTTTCCTCTGACGGGTATCAACGGGAAGGTTGTTAGTCTGATGGGATTTCTTTGATCTAGAAGCAAATTAGTGCTGAGTTGTATGTAGCTTTTAGTAGAAAATCTCCAATGTGTGTCAGACTGCTTTGGATCGATATGTGCGGAGCTGGTCTCAGGTGATTACCTGCAAATCCTGAACTTACCTGCTCTGTGTGTGTGTGTAAATATATTATATAAACATTTACTCTAGCACAAATTAGAAAGTAAATATATATATTTTGTAATTGTTAAAAAAGTAAAAAAAAGCTAGTATTACAATAAAAAAAATTTAATAACGAATGAATGAATTTATTGTTAAATGCAATTTATTGTTTTTTTTTTTTTTTCGCACGAAGCGTTTCTTCTTATCAATATTGAAAAAAAGTAAAAGTTCAAAATAACAGCGTTTATTTGAAATAGAAAGCTTTCGTAATATTATAAATGTTTTTACTGTCACTTTTAATCAGTTTAATGCATCCTTGATAAATAAGAGTATTTATTTTGTATGAAAGTAAAAACTCTAGACCATACCCTAAAATAAATCTTTTAGCATTAAAACAAATATAAACTAAAAAAATAAATAAATACAATACAAATAAAAACAAATGTGACTCTGGAGCACAGAAGCAGTCTTAAATCGCTGGGGTATATTTGTGGCAATAATAAAAAATAAATAGTATGTGTAAAAATTATTGAAATTAAAATTATTTTTCTTTTATGCCATAAATTCTTAGGATATTAAGTAATGATCATGTTCCATGAAAATATTTTGTAAATTTCCTACTATAAATGTATTAAAACTAAATTTTTGATGAGTAATATGCATAGCTAAGAATTCATTCGGACAACATTAAAGGCGATTTTTCTCAATATTTAGATATTTTTGCTCCCTCAGATTGCAGATTTTCAAATAGTCGTATCTCGGCCAAATATTGTCCGATCCTAATAAACCATACATCAATGGAAATCTTATTTATTCATTCTCATTTTCAAAAAATGTCCCCTAATGACTGGTTTTGTGATCCAGAGTTCCAAATATAATTTGCTCTATTTATGACTTATTGTTGTTTTTTTGTTTATTCACAAGGTTATTTCATATTTTGATTTGATTCCTCTTAAGAAGGCAGCACTCTATGCACTCTAGTTAGTAGTTCAGGTAGGTTTGCCTTCTGTATTAGGCCTTATCTAGTGTTGACTGAACACTGAACATAACATGTCTCCATCCCGTTTGGCAGCTCATATTTTAAGATCTCGCTCCTCCAGTTTATGTTTATGTCTCTGATGTCCACTCTGAACACGTTAGCACACCCGCCAATGCCATCAGGTCCAGTCCCGTTACGGATCATTATACCGATGCTTTTCATCACGCGTTTGCATTAGCACACTTACTATTATCTGTGTCTGTTTTTGACTGTGCATTTGGCATGAAGCATGTCTCGCCATCTGCTATCAGTTGTTCTCTGTGATTTTTACCCCCTGCTGGAGACAAAGATACACATGAGTGCTCAGCCTTTGAGGATTCTTCTTCTGTTCGCCTGTGTGTGTGTGTGTGTGTGTTCAAAGGACTGAGCGTGTTGTGTGTGCTTGCGTCTGTTAATTGAGTAAGAGCTTTCATTTTTAAATTCTAATTAAGTAAAGTTGTAAATCTGTCTCTGAGTGTGAGCATGTGTCCTTATCAGCTGCTAATTATGCTTCCAGCATCTGAGAGCTCTTGGTGTGTGTGTGTGTGTGTGTGTGTGTGTGTGGAGGTCTCAGAGTTTCTGTGATACCTTGTCAAATTCAAGATGCCTGCATGGTGAACAGCAAATACACGTGTCCTGTAATAATGATTTTTTAAAGTTAAATAAATAATACAGATTATTATTGTTCATTTTATAAAGAAATACTGTTTCGGTGTTTCTATTTCAAAATGTCATCCTTAAATGTTACTTGCAATTTCTTTGTAATTACTTGTGAAATTTGTCAGCAAAATTGTTCCTACATAACATTTCTTTTCTTTGATTTGAGCATCAAAAAAATGTCCTAGGGTCGAAAATATTTAGCTCCTATTTTCTGACACTTTTATTGATGGATTTAATGTATTGTAAAAAATAAATACCTTTTTTATTATTATTTTATTATTATTATTTATTTTATTGTTATTTTCACATTTAAATTACAATTAAAGGCAGTATAACAAATAATACAAATGCTTCAACCATTTAAATACACTTCACATTGCAGTAATTATTTAAATTTATTTTAATATTAAATTATTATTAGATTTTTTATTATTAAATATAGCAATATATATTCATTTTATAATTTTTATTTTTTGTAATTTAATTGTCATGTGAAAAATGTTACTGGCATGATTTATCAATTTATTTATTTGTATTATTTTTTTATGTCATTGTGTTATTGTTGTTATTACATTATTCCATTACTAATAAATATGTATAAAACATTATTATTATTTATTTTTTTTGGATGACTTTATTGTACAAACTAGGCCTCACAGCAGATGCTGTTACAGTTCTGAAGGTTTTAAATTGTGTAAAAAGACCAAAAATTGGTTTAAAACAGTTGATTGTTCTAACTAGAGAGACTTCAAACTACAGACCTGGTTCATCTCTGACTTACCTTTCTCTCTCTCTCTCTCTCTCTCTCTCTCTGTTCCCATCTGATGTGTGTTGTTTCCAGATGTACATCCAGACCACCACCCTCACCATCTCTCTCAGCCTCAGCGCGTCTGTGTCTCTGGGGATGCTGTACATGCCCAAAGTCTACATCATCATCTTCCACCCGGAGCAGAACGTGCCCAAACGCAAGCGCAGCTTCAAAGCCATCGTCACTGCCGCCACCATGTCAGGGAAACTGGTACAGAAGGGAAGCGACCGGCCCAACGGGGAAGTGAAGACCGAGCTTTGTGAGAGCATGGAGACCAACAGTGAGTATTTCACCCATGTAGACCGAATTTAGCAATTTTCATACAGAAAACTTTCAAGACACACTTAACCTTGAGCACTTGGTCGCAATGTTAATAAGAAGCTGTAATGGAAAGACACATAAAACAGACTGCTTTATTCAGTCCAATTGCTTTATGAAATCGCTCACTCAGAAAAGATGTTAATTTGTCTTTTTTTTCTAATTTTTAAAATAATGTTTCGCCTTAAAGCTGCGGTAGGTAACTTTTGACGCTCTAGCGGTTAATAAACAGAACTGCTTGCGTCTTGCGGAAGAACATCGTAGCCAGAACTACTTCTCTCTGTTTATGTCTATGAAGAATCACAAAGGTACTGGGTTACTCCGCCGCGGTATCCCCGAAGCAATCTAAAATAGTCCGAATATAAACACTTATTATAGATGCAACCTAGTGATTCAGGACAAGCTAAAAACACGGTTTGGAAAATCGATTCATGGTGTACTCGCTTATTATAGACATTTTTCTACATTTTGAACACAAACAAAGTTACGGACCGCAGCTCTGATTGGTTGTTTCTTACCGGGAGCGGATTACTTTCTGCAAATGGCAATAGGACCACTGGGAGGAGCCAGAGGAGCTTGATTTTTTCAAAGATTATCTGTCTCATATTCTACTGTCAGGACATAATGACAGGTTTAATAAATATGTAAAAAATATATCTTTACAAAAATTACCTACTGCAGCTTTAAATCGAATGTTATGATTCCTCTCAGAGCCAGCTGCTTTGGTGTAAGGCTTAACGTTTTTTTTATTAATGTGAAAAATTAATAGGAAATTTGCTTTGAAAATCCAGTGCTGCTGTGGTCACTGTTAGCATCTCATTTTTTCCTCCTTATGTTCAATGTAGAACAGCTGTTTAGTATTGTAAAGTTTCACAAGTATTGTTTGGTATTGTAAACAAAAGTTTATGGCTGAGATGTTTGCTGAAGGTAGAGTGTTACATCATTGTTAACGGTTTGATTAGCATATCCAACTAGCTGCGTTATTTGCCAGCTTGATCAATTTCCGGCTCTTTTTGATTTTTTTTTTTTTTTTTTTACATTATTTTGTTCTCCAAAATGCAGGATTATGCAGTGTTGAAAATGTAATCACTCAGAAGTGATCCAAGGCTTTGAGGGGAAATAAGCCCATTTTAAGCCATCAAGCCAATTACTTTGTTCTGTGCTGCGGGGGATGCTTTGCCTTATGAAACATTAAAGCGAAACTCATCTGTATGAAGACCACACAAAACTTTTTCAGACTAAATTAGACAAGTTTTTTTTTTTTTTTTTTTTATCCTTGGCCTTTGTGGTAATTTTATTTAGAAAGGATTTGGAGGAGGGAACAGAAATGAAGGCAGTCAGTAGTGGAGTTTTTAAATTCATTTTAGTGACACTTATGAATCTGCTCACCAGAAAGATTTGTTCTGTAACCCTTTAAACAGTTTTCTCGCTAACTTTCCTGTTAAAGTATCAAAACATTATTAAGGAATTCCTCTCTTGGTTATGCAGACGTTAAGGACACATTCCATTTGATCATTTTGCAAACATTATGGGAACTTCTCTTTTGAATTTTTTTCTGAACATTCTGAAAAGTTTAAAAAATTAATTTAAAACATTTAAAAACGTTTAACAAACATCCGACTTAAATATTTCTGAAAAATATATTTTTGAAAACATTACAAATATTAATATTTGTGATCACACTTTTAAAAAACTCTCAAATTCCAAATAACTTTGAACCAATGTTCTACTAATGTTTGGGAAGATGTTTGTTCATAACTTTGAGAGAATGTTCGTTCAAAGTTCTGAGAATGTTCCCTGTTGTTAGCTGGGTTGAGTGTTATGAATAAATTATTGAATTATTTGCTCAAAAAAATCTGAGACTTTTTATTAAAAAGAGAGCGACTACAGTGAAGATTTGTTTACCAGCCAAGTTTAAACTTTGTATAACAATATGTTTAAATGCTAAAAGATGCACCAACTCGATTAGTTTTAAAAGGGTCATATGATGCATTTCCATATTTTCCTTTTTCTTTAGTGTGTGTTACAGCATGTACAGTAGCTGTTTGTGCATGTAGAAGATCTTCGAAGGCTCATAGTCACCCATAAAAATAAAAATAAAAATAAAAAATATATATATGCCCCGATCAAATGTTACTCATATATCTATGTCATGTTGGAATATTTGCATAATGCCGCCCAAATATATAGGCGAAGCAAGAAGGCATGCTTTCAGGTGTTGCTGCTGCTATTTTGTGGAGAGGCTGTGTGTTTCTACATGAAAGCAAAAGCACTTAATCTGGCCTTCTGAAAGTGGATGCAATTAGGAATCAGTGGTTAAGATTTATCTACAACACTGTTCCAGAACAGTAGACACAAACGTTCGAGTGTTTGCAGTACATTTCACGGAGGACAGTTTCTTGAACCTCAGAGAGTAGAAGGCCAGCTTTGCACAAAGGCTGTTTCTAAAAAATGGAAAATACTAGAACAATCAGGTGCTGCTTCTGAATCGGAGCCTGTGAGAATATTATTTGCTATTGACTGTTCACATGTAGAATTTGGTGAAGTTAAGAGTAACGCATATTGTGGGTCGTTCTTACGATCACAAGTGCACAGATGGATTTATATTTACAAATGTAGTAGCCTACCTTCTGTTTTCTGCTTATAACTGGCAGGAAAAAGACGAGAAAATGATTCACTACGTGTTCTTTCACACTGGATGCTCAAGCAGAGCTGAAGCAGCACGAGCCCGTTGTGCTTTCACACTGGTGGCATCACATGAAAGTTAATGTTCAGCTCAAAACACACTTTCAAAGTTGCTTCTGATCAATCGGATTCTTTATTAGCATTTATGTTCCATGAAGAACTTTTAACATCCACAATTCATTTAAAAAAATTCATTAAAAAAAAAATTCATAAAAAAAAAAAATATATATATATATATATATATATATATATATATATATATATATAATTTATTTGTTTTATTTTTTTTTTTTTTTTTTTTTCCATGGAAGGGTCGTTTTGAGACCAACTTCTATAGAATCTCTGAAAAAAAAAAAAAAAAAAAAACTTTTTGGAAGATTTTTATGTTATGGAGGTATTGCATATACAGTCGAGTGATTGTGATTCTCTTTTGTATTTTTCTCTCCAGCAGCATCTTCTACCAAGACGACATACGTCAGCTACAGCAATCATGCCATCTGAAGAGAAACACTCTCTGTGGGCGGAGCCGAGGGCGGGGCCCTGTCTGAAGCAGGGTGTCTGTCATGTGACATGCGCTGACAGGCAGATGGACCTGGAATGGGCATCTGAGCATGAGATTTTTATATCGTTCTGCATCAGTCTAAAACCTGCAGCATCCTGAAACATGAACGGGCTTATGGGACCTTCCAGTGAGACTGCTATCCTGCGTTCAAGAGCTACCGATCCTGCCATGAACACACACACACACTCACAAAACTGAAGGTGCAGGCTTGCATTCATACAGAAAAAAAAATAACTTTCCACAAATAATTGTGTAAACATTCTGCAGGTGGAGACGTTCAAGGTAAGCTTTGGAAATGTGGATGTAAAAAAAGAGAAAATATATGAAAACTACCAGAGTCAAATGTTTGTTGTTATTGTATTTTTGTGGTCGTGCAGATTTTTTCATTCTTGTCCCACTTTGTCAGAAACCTGCATTCTGAGATGACGTGTCTTGTATTGGCTGACTGAATTGTAACCGTGAGGTTGTGAAGCTGTAAAATACCATGGTTGAAGCATGCTAGTTTTTATACCAAAAAAAAGAAGATTTATTTATAATAAAGGAATGTTTTGCAAATGTGTAGCATTGTTAGATGTGTATTTGACAGTGATAATTTAGTTTATCATCGCTCTCATTCATAATCAGTCACCACCAGAGGCCAAGATGCAAACTCTATTTTGAAGCTTTGTAATCCATATAAACCCAGTTAATTTGACAGTTTTTAAGGTTCACAGTGGGTTCTGTTACAAATTATTTCATCTGCCAGAAATAGTTTCCTTGTGCAATTCCTGTAAAATTGATTTCTCATCAAGTGATCATGTACAGCTAGAAAAGACAGATTTACTAAAAGATGCATGATCCCTCATAACGATAAACATTCAATCACTGCACTTGTTTAAAAGTATAGCCTTAAGACTTAAACATTATACATGTAAATAAAAGACTAGTGTGATAAAATCATTTGGCTATGCTGTTAACCCTGTACAGCCTGACACATGTTATACAATGTATTGCAGTTGCTTATATTTATATTGCCAAAAAATCTTGTAATGTAAATAAGTTCGATTTTTATAACAACAGAAAGACTACTTGCCTAAAATGCATATACCGTAAATAACAGTTTTCACTCTATATATCCCAAAAATTTCTTAGTAAAATTATTTTTCATGCTTTGTTTTATGATCATAGCTCTGTATTTCAATAAATAATGCAATGCAATACAACGACGATGATTGAGAGATGTTCCTAAAAGCTAAATTATCATCAAACTAAGCATGAAAATATCATCTCTAAAAAGTATGCATAGATATTCAAGTAAACGTACGCTTCTACAGTCTAGTAAGTGTTCAGCTTGAAATATTACTAACAATATAAAAGTTATTCTCACATTGATTTTATAAAAAACAGTGAAGATATACCACAAAAATATAAATATATACCGCTTTACAAGATAATCTTATTTGTGTGACATTATATACCCTCAAACTCATCTCATGTAAAGTTCATAAAGCGGTAACTTTTGCATAAAACAAAAACATTCATTTAAAACTGAAAATTACCCCCTAAACTGAATAACATTGGAAGTGTGTCTATTTTTCATCTAAAATAACTCATATTTTTTGTAAAGGAAGAACTGATTCAAAGATTATCACGGTGAACCAAACCTATAATTAAAAAACTTTTAAAAATAAAATTCGATTTACGTGTTTGCATTTCGCACTAATGAGCATCATGCTTTTTAATCCCAAACCGTGCACTAAAACCAGACCATTATGATACTCTAAATACATCCATAATTCAAAACAGTTCCCGTCAAAATGTTTTCCCGAGGAGAGAACTGTGAATTCAGATGAGTATATCTGTGCCTCTGTGTTTTTCATCCTCAACTTTGCGTCTCGCCCGACCCGTGGAAAGCTATTTTTGTGTGTGTTGGTTTTGCCTAATAAGATTTAGCAGCAGTGAAAACAGAATAATTGTGAGTAGAAGCGCCAATTTATTGTTTTTTCAGGGCCCAGAATGGCCGTCCCCAAAGGAGGATGAGGTGGGAAATAAGTTTAATCTCTAGACTTCCAGCTGCCAGACAGAAACACAATTGCACCCGAATATGAATGTAGAAATAGATTTTGTCAGTTGTTTTATGAGACGTAATCTCTCTGGGGAACCTGCATGAAAGAGACACTTGAGTGAGACAAGCTCCAAAATCTAATGCAGAACACTGCGTTTACTGTCTTTTGCTTCTCAGAAATATTCAAGAATTAATTAGGTATGTATGTTATCTTAATTTTTTTTATGGATTAAAAAATTTACATTTAAATTTTAACTATTTGCATAGTGAATTCTGATTGGTTAACTTTTTTAAATTTATTTACATGCTCATTTGTAATTGGTCTTTTTTGCTTGCATTTATATAACCATCTAGAGCAGCATTTATACTGCATAGAATGTAATATTATGTGTTTATTCTCACGTGCAGATAATTTTCTTTTACAATTTACAGAGTCTTCCCTAATTTCGCGAAACCTTAAACTTCCCTAAAACATTTCAGTTTTGTGGCCTTCTTTTTCAAAATGTCAATCCAGTAATGCTGCGTCTCATTGTTCTGTTGTTTTTTTTTTTTTTTTCACAGCTTTGTGATTTCTCTCCCTCAGCATCGGCACAAGACAGTGAACATATGAGTGGCTCCAATGTGTTTAGAAAAACACCACACTTGGGATGAGCGAGCTTGTCAGAAATGTCATAGCTGTCAATCATTTTGTCTCCCTGAACAGCGTCGAGATTGAAACTGTTACTGGTGCTTCATCTGGTTAATTACGATCGGAGCGCTTGGGATTTAACGGCATATGAACACACACATGGCATATGATACAGAACCGTACCACTGAAAACCATCAGTAACTTTTATTATAATAAATATAAATGCTTGTTTCCTAAAATAACTTACTCTGCATGATAAGTTTTCACCATGTCTTTGAACGTTTAGGAGTAAACAGGTTATTTTTACGTCGCTGTCCCTTTAAGACTTTGCATGTGAGCTTCTGTGCTTTGGTCTGCTTTCACAGGGGCTGCTGATTACAAGGCTGTTTGGATTCAGTAAAGTTTGCACCATCTCATCTTCATTTCTTACATGGCGGACATATAAAGATCTGCAGTGATGTTTCCATACCATCAAGAGCAGTATAAGGTTTGGCAAACATTTTTACTCTGATGGTTAGTTCTTCACAGTATCTATACTTCACAGTATCCTTTCTCCTTACCCCATGTGAGTAAAAAAAACAAAAAAAAAAAACACCAAGGGTTGATGTGAAAATTACGCTGTTTAATGTTTTGAAAATAAGTTGTTTTTTTGCTACTTACTTTCAATTGATGCCATGGATATAGGTTACAGAATATTTTCATAGTACATGTCACCATTTTATCCCAAAACATAAAGATAAGTTTGATTAAAATGTTTCCATTGAAGAAATTTAGCATTGCATCACTTGCTCACCAAGTGATCCTCTGCAGTGAATGGGTGCCGTCAGAATGAGTCCAAAAAGGTGATAAAAATATCACAATAATCCACAAGCAAGTATTGTGAAGTGAAAAGTTAGATGTTTGTAAGAAACAAATCCATCATTAAAAGTGGTTTTAACGTCAAACCTTTGCTTCCTGCTAAAATATGAGTCTAAAATCCAACATATTGCTTTCTCCAGTGAAAATGTTTTTTTTTTTTTTTTTTGAGAGAAATATGTACAGATCAAGCACTGTTTACAAGAAAGAAAGAATGAAAGTCTCTTAAAGAAACAAATCTCTTAGTGGTGAAATGATAAATCCTGTCAGTTTTGTTTCCTGTTGCTTGATATATTCTGCCTCCTCATGGATTTTCTGTCCTTCAGGCAATATTCAGTAAACATGGGTGGTCATATGTTGATGTTTTGAGAATAAGTCTTTTTTTTTTTCTTCTTCAGTAGATGGTCTTTTTGTGCTGTGGACAATCCAGTTGCATAGTGCATTTGGTTATTTGATCCCAAAATATCAAGGGAAATTTGAGTTTTCAAGTTGCATAGTCTTTTACATTAAATTTTACATGACAGACTTGTCAGTCATGCTCTTAAAGCATCAGCATAAACCCCTCGTCATGTCTTCTCAAACTGTTCTTGCAGCAGTACACCACGGCAGCCACAGGCACGCTGTATGTGGGCTTGCAGGCACAGGATCAGCTCACAGAATCTTTATCATCTTGACAGCATCAGTGAGAAATGGCCGCACGCTACAAAAATCCCAAAGCTGGCAGTGAACTGTGCTCGTGAAGCTCTGGTTTGTCATGCTCGGCTGCAGTCGGGTTCCATCCATGCAAGAGAAACTGTGAAGAATGTGAAGGGCTAGGGTTGAGGTTTTTTTTTTTCTGCAAATATGGGAACATTTTTATAGAGAGCCTCTGATTTATGAGCTTAGAAATATCAAGGAGATATTGAAACGTTTCTATGAGGTGCATATGCAGAAATTTAGTTGAACTTATTTTTATTAAATTTATTATTTAAAAAAATCCTATTCTTGTTAAAACACTTACATTAATTATTTTATACAACAATGTGCGTGTAATAAACATTTTAATTAATTAAAACACATATACAAAATAAAACATTATATTTAAAGACAGTGCAACAAATACCTTTTAAATTATTAAAAAAATGTATATTTCATACTCTATTTATTAATTTTTAAATGAATTTGCATTACAGTTATGAGAACTGAGACCAGTGTTCACCCTCAGGCCATCCAAGATGTAGATGAGTTTGTTTCTTCTTTTTGCTTCACAATACATTAACTGATGGACTGGATTACTTGTGGATTATTGGGATGTTTTTATCAGCTGTTTGGACTCTCATTCTGATGGCACCCATTCACTACAAAGGATAAAATGGAGAGCAAATGATATAAAGAAAAAATTCTCCAAATGTGTTCTGATGAAGAGACAAACTCGGATGGCCTGGGGGTAAGTAAATGTTCAGCAAATTCCGATTTTTTGGGGTGAACTGTTTGTTTAATGGTCTGAAAATAGTTTAAGGCATTTGTTTATATGGATTTAGTGAGGGTGTCCAAGAACTAAGATTCTGAAGGTCCTTGAGGAGGAAGTAAATTATAAAGAAAAAACACCTTTTGTTCTTGAGGAGTCGTTGACCTTTTACCATAAAATGTGCAAAATTTATGAAAATCCCTTCGGTTTCATCTCCGGTTGCTTGATGAATTCTGCTCTCCTCCATATTTTCTGACCTTCAGGCGATATTCAGGGTTATTGATTTAAGTCCAGTGCTTTGGACTGTGACACTTTCAAGCTGCACACCAAAATATGCAGAAGCATCTCAGCAGAAAGCCTCTCTTTAAATTCCCTGCTGGTCATTTGGAAAAGTGGACATCAACACACTTCCCTGAAAATGCAATAAAAAACCATGCTTTGCAACACAAGACTGTTTGTTAAAAGGCTCTGCGGTCAATTATGATTGGGGAATATTTATTTTGGCATGTAAAATATAAGCTACTAAAATAAAAAACAAACAACAAAAAAACCTGTAAAAATGGCCAAATCACACAACAAAATCACTGAAATAAATAAATATATGTACTGATGCAATAAAATTTAATAGAAATTTGATAAAAATAAAATAAAAAAAATTATACAAATGACAAAACACAGAACAAAATTACTAAAATAACTAAAACTGTAATTATGTACTAAAGTAACTAAACCTTAAAACTGAAATAAAATTAATTAATAACCTAAAACAAAAACTATGTAGCTATACTAATATCCCTTATGAAAGGAAATATATATTTACCAATATATTTCTTAAAATATATTGTGATATATTTTAATATATTATTTTCCCCTTTTATTTTCTAATATTTTATATATTTGAATACATTTAATAATATATTGATGATACATATAGCTATTATACAATATATTGCAAAATGTACAAATGATTGCCGCTTTCAATATATTGCAATATATTGGAAAAAATAAATATATATAAGAATATATGCCTAATATATTACATGATATTTTCCAATATACTGCAATATATGTTTTGTTTCATAAGGGATATTAAAACTAGAATTACATTTTAAATTTAAATAAAAAAAAAAAGAAAAAAAAGAAAAAATTACAAAAGTATTAACTAAAATTGAAATGGAACTGGAAAATATACAAATGAAAAGAATCTATAATAATAATAAAAACCGTCATAATATGAAATATCAAATGATATTTAAATAACTGATTTAAAAACAAATAAATAAATACTTCTCTGAAGGTCTGAGTGCATCAGGCTTGTTCAAACCTCCAGTCTTTTTCAGGATTATCAGCTACTTTCATCTCTTTAAAAGCTACTGTAGTTTTGCTTTAAAAGCAGTGGTCTGTTATCGTAATGACTCCAGACCTGGTCAAATGTGATCCTCAAAGTACCCACGGCAATTTTCCACACACAAAACTTTTCAGGCCTAACGGGATTTCTCCTCTAATGGCAGACGCGAGGGACAGCAATGCGGTTTGGCTCCATTTACAAAGCGCCGAGAGCCTTTTCACTGCGAGCCCTGACTCATGGGCTGAGTGTTTTGAACACGGAGGGCATGTCGTCAGTCACGCTCTTTGGTGAAGTTTTAATGAAGGTGCCGCTTTTGGTCTCCGAGTCCACGGGGCTGTTAGAGACCGTGTTCCTGGACTGTGTATTGATGATCCTGCCAAATGGGTATCTTTGAGCTGAACGGTTCGACCCGTTTCACCGTGATCCATTGTGCAATATTTCATTCATCTCGGGGTTGAGAGATAGAGAAAGGTGGGGATGATTGAAAAACGAGATGTGGATGACATTGCTCGGTAACAAGGGCAGATCTGGTCGGAGCCATCAGGGTCGAGTGGGTAGATGTTCACAGCACATTCATAAACCATAAGACTGGGAGAGGAACTAAATGTACTCTACAGTAACCAGCCGTGAAGGGGGAAACATGTCACTGATGTACGACTCATTCTAAAGTGCGTGCATCCTGTCAGCTTCTGTCAAATGGTCTTCAATTTTTGCAGCACTGCAGAAACTACTTATGATTTTCAAGAAATCTTAGCATTAAAAATGGTCAGTTTACATTAGATATCACCAGTATGACTAGAAATATTGTGCATATTTTGCATTTGTATGTTGGAGCAAAGAAAAACAGTGATGGAAGTCGTTTTCCATCATCAAAAATGGAAATGGGCTGTTGATGAAAAATTATGCAAAGAATATAACGCCAAATTAACAATGCAAAAATATTGTTTTTAATGGAGAAATGGCTAAAAAGAATGCAGAAAGCAATTTTGGTGTGTTTTTGTCATTGTTTAAATGAAAATTATAATTAGTTTTTTATTAGTTTTGTTTTTTAGGTTTTAATCATTTTGTTTGTTATTTTAGTACATTAGTATATAGTTTTAGTTATTTTACCAATTTAGCTAGTCATTTTTACATCTGTTTAACTAAATTTGAAATGTTGCCTTGGCAGTTAGCTAAAATAATAAATGAACAATTCACAAGCAATGTCTTAGAAGTAGTAACATCAAAAATAATTTTATCGTTATATTTAATATTTGCTTTAATTAACCATTTTCTTGTCAACCAATTTTTTTTGTCTACTAAAATTAGATGCTCGTATATCCCATAAATGACACTTTTATAGTCCTTTTTTTATAGTAGTTTTTGTCTGTGTTTGTGTCACTATGCAGTCATATGCTCTATATATTGTATAGAAAAGAGCAGCATAAACATTCATCATTTATAAAAAAAAAAAAATTCACTTTTGTTTTTCCACAAAAGAAAGAAATTCAATAAATACAACCTTGGTGAGCGAAACAGAATCTTATTTATTTTTGTATTTTTTCCATGAGACACTCACGGCTGACAGGGAAGCTGTAAAGGTGTTTTATCATTTCTGATCATTGTAAATAAAATGCACCATGTGACCTCCTCCGTGCCTGAGAAATGTAGCAGTGTGAAACATGGCGTAATTCTCCTGAAGCATGTGGCAAATGCATTAATGTGGAGGGAACTGCGTTCATGCACGATGTCTCTAATTAATGCCACACACGGAGTAAGTTCAACAAGGGTCCGCGCTGGTGACGGTCACCCAGAGGTTGGTAAGGTAGCAGATCTCCTAACAGGCTGATAATGAAGTGCACACTAGTTCTGCTGATATTCAGTGTTACCCGAGGGTCAGAAAGGTCATCCACTGAGTGTGGACAAGGACCCTGAGGAATGTCAGCTCCAACCGTGACTGCGACCGGGACAATCTTCCTCCATCCTTCTCTCCTGAGACTTGTCTGAAATGTCATTACTCGTGCAGCTTTTGTGAAATTAGCAATTATGTCGAAGAAAAAAATAGCATTGTGGGCTGGAATTGCACTTATTCGAAACATAATGAGAACCTTTCTCTTGGTGTTTTGCAAGAAAATGGTGTGCCGTGATTTTACCGTCAGTGATTTGTGTTCAAAATAAAACCCCTTGTGAGACAGTAGACAGTGTTTCAGAGTAAAAACCTACTTATTGACCAACAAACACAGTCCAGCTTGACTAGCTGCTCCTTGCTCTGCAATAGTAGCATTTGTATTCAAATTAAGTTATTGCAGCGTTCTGTTTGAGGAATCAGCAGCAAGCAAACTAGACTTTCACAAACAGATATTTTTCTATCTATCATATAATCTCTACTTGATGCTTTGAAAGGGAATGATATCTGATCAAGTGCATACAAGTTTTCTGCACTATTCTGTCCTTGAGTTCACATTTATTTGTGCTAAACTTCATTTTTTGTGTATGATTTTGTATTTGTGTTTCTGTCATATAATGCAGTGTTCCTGCATTAAGGACATAAGACTGTATAATAAACCGATTGGAAAACAGTGTTTATTGAATTATTTAAACCAACAGAAATGTTTATAGCACAACTTAATGAAATTATTCACACACACACAAAAAAACAAAACAAAAAACAAGTAGAACTTGTAGAAAAGTAATATGGCTTGTATGATATATATTATATGATAATATGGTATATTATTTCTCCTCACATAAAACTCTAAATTCAGATCTGCAGTCTTTATCACACCATTTATATTGACCTTTCACCTTCTCTAAGGCACCACAGTGTTGGGACACTTGATGTTCTGGTGGACTTCCTTCTTTCCAGTTGGTCCAGTTCCCCACACTGAGCCCATTGTACCAGATCCAGAATCCGAAAAGTCGGCTCTGTCTAAGCCCCACCCACACTGGCCCTAAAACCTTTTTTCTTTTTATTTCTCTCTCTGTTTCTATCTGATCATCCTCTGACTCAATGCGCAGTAGTCCAGAAAAGTTACTGTTGCAGTAATCCAGAGCTTCCTCCCAGGACATTTTATAAGAACTGACATGAATGAAACTTTCTGAAGAGAAGGAAAAAAAATATTAGTTAGATGCATTGATTTCTTGAAACATACAGAAGGCCTTGAAATGTCGAATTCCGCCCCCCCCCCCCCTAAAAAAAAAACAACAAAAAAAAAACATTTATAATATATACCTTGTGAAATACATTTAATCAAATCGGCATGTTTTGCTTAATAAGAATTCTATTTCTATTTCAATAAAAGTCTTGTCTTACTGTAGCATAAGGAATATCGATCATTGTTGCCTTCACTTTTACTCCAATTCCCATCTTGATTCAGAAATACATATTTTCCGCTCTGTGTTTCTACAAAGTTTCTGTAGGCAGATTGTCCTCCATCAGACCATTCCACACTGTCCTCCAGCAGGCCGATCCAGAAAGGATCAGTACTATTGTTTCCTTCATTCCGCACCTGTTTATTTTCCTCTTCATTACTGATGCTGACTAAATCAGTGTGATTCTCTCTGCAGTACAGCTGAGCCTCAAACCAGGTTTTAGTTTCACGTATTAACATGTATGATGCTCGCCCAACATCTGTAGAAATGTAAGTAGGTTTTGGTTTAATTCATAGTTAAAATAAGTAGTTATAAGATAATATTTTAATACCTTGTTCATAACACATGAAGTATTTTCTCTCAGTGCACTGTAGAAAATCCCACTGGCTATCAAATTTCATAGCAGTGCAGCATATTCCCCCACATGTCGTGTTTAATTCTGTATATGTAACCTCATCACCATTTGACCATTTCTTACTGCTATTTCCCATCTCTGCACCGATCCATCGACTAGGGTTGGATCCATCAGTAATATTAATGAGCAGTGTTAATTCTATATTGTCTTGTTGGTCATAAACTGTGGCGAGGTCAGTGTAGTATGTTCTGCATGCTTTCACTGCAGCATCTCTGGAGACGCTTTCATTTATTAGTTGGAATTCTCTTAGTCGGCCTTTAGCATTTGAAAGAGGAAAAGCTGAGGAGAAATATTCAGTTTTTAGCACCATACCATCTAATGGAAATCATGCTGGAAAACATATGTGCCATTTTAATAGTAAGTAATCAAATTAAATTACAAATCCATTTGCGTCTCATGAGGACAACAAAGTTAAATACTCACCCCAGAGGAGCAGCAGCACAAGCAGCGAGGTCATAGTGATGCTCAGTGTGTTTAAACCAGTCTCTGCTGTTAATCACAGAATCTGTTGCTTTCCAATAAACCACAGAAAAACAGATCACATAACATAAAATACACTAAATGGAAATCAGTTTACTTACAGTATAGTGCTCAGTCCAATCATAAAGTGCCTTTACAATATAAAGACAAGAACAATTAATGTGTTTTAAATGTAAAACACTTTTACCAATATTTTGGAGTGTTATTACTACAGTATGTACATGTTTGTATTGGTGTTATAAAATATCTAATAATGGTTTTCCAACAGTATTTCTTCCAATTTATTGAAGTAGTCAATTTCTGTTGAAAAGTCCGTACAGTTGACCACTCTTCACCAGTAAAGATTATTTCACTTCTGTCATCCATTTCTCTTTGATATAAATTGCAGAGTGTGTTTTCATATTTATTGAACTCTTGTATATCTGAGAATCTAATGTCTACACCTGATGTGTAAGCCTTTTTGAGTTAGTCTGTCAATGGGTTCAAGTTGTCTGAGTTTTCCTGTCATATTTTTATCACTTTTATCAATTGATCATTTTAAATTCATGCAGAATGAGCACCGTGATGTTCTTTAATCAATACTATATTAAAGTTGCATTGAGGTAATGTATGATTTAAAAAATCAAAGATTTGTTCTGAATGCAACATTTCACAGTTTTAGACAAGTACTGTATATGCATGTTGGCTAAGGTTCTGTGTATGATATATAGGCCTATACTAAATATAAAATTGCATAATACCTACACTATAGAAATATTACTGACTGATAATGAAATATTTTACCTATGACACTTCTGATGACATGCATGACGAAAATGTGTGTAGTAAATCGCAAACAAAACAAAACAGCTTTATTTGTAATGTTAACTCAAACTCTCCCACTAAAGAATCCCTTTTAAATTTGGCATATATATATATTTTTTATTATTATTATTATAAAATGTTGTAGATCTATGCGTGGTGTACTGAAACTGTTAACATGAGCTATTCAAACAGTACAGCTTCAAATCTTTATTTAAAATTAAATTAAATTTATGCATTTAGCAGACGCTTTTATCCAAAGCGACAGTGCATTCAGGCTATCAATTTTTACCTGTCATGTGTTCCCAGGGAATCTAACCCCCAACCTTGCGCTTGATAGTGCAATGCTCTACCAATTGAGCAACAGGAACACAAAATTATAATAATTAATGATTGTTGTTCAGAATGGGATCAAAAGACATCACAGACAATCATGAAATTCTATTCACAAAACACTATTTCCTCACTGATTTTCTCAGCTAGATATGAAAAAAAAAAGCGTGTAATTAAATCAGAGATAGCAAAGTTACTTCATTCTTACCTGGTGAGAAGGTTAATGTGCTGGAAGAAACTGAAGACTTTTATATGTAATTCTATAGATGTCAGGTGCTGACAGGCAAATTGATTCTGGGTACCATAAGTTAATCAGTAACTTCATTTAGGTGTTCATTCAGCTTAGGAGTTTTATCCAGATCATAACAGTAATATTTATACAGTAAAAATACAACCTAACCAAAACTGAGCCAAATTGTCTTTTATGCAATAAAATGGCATTATTGTTCATAAGATCCAATTCAAATGAAATTGATCAGAAGTGGTAGTTTAAAAAAGTCATTTGTGGTGTGTAATAACTGTCTTAATATCTCTGTATATTATTATAATGTCTGTGTATATTATATTCTTAGAACAAATACTTTGAGAAGTAAAAGTTATACAGGTGGTCTGTGTAACAGTTTGTGTAAATAAATGCTTGACGGTCATCTGTGCATATTTACGCATATACTTCATGAAGCTGAGCAGTGCAGACATTGCTTTATGCTTCTTCCATAAACCGATAAATTCAAATCTGCAGTTTTGAATTGAGAAAAAAATTTACTACTTCCTGACTACCATCGCATGTTTCCATCCAATGTTTGCATAAATGTAGGGCCTACTGTACTGCCATAGTCAAATATCAATATCATCTATTATGTGTCCATATTCAAATACACTGGGCAATGTCCAGTTCCGATGTGTTTCAACTAATGCACTACATCTCGAATTTTATAAGTTCATGTTTGAGGAATTTATCTGAAAAGTAATGATGACTAATAGATATCACCATACTTCCCTAGCTGATTGATGATAATAAAAATTGCAAAAAATGTGTAAATTAGGTATTGTCTAATTAAATATGCATTAGTTTGCTGAAGAACAACAACAACATAAATCTGAACACTGGATAAAGCCAGGTTCAAAATTCATGCCATTTCGTTGACATTTCAGTGTTTATATATAAATAAATATGTGTATCGTAATTAAAATCTACAGACACAAATAGAGAAAATGCGATTAAAAAAACTCTTAAATGTATACTTTGGACGATTTCATCCAAAAATGTATATTTTGATTGTAGTCTAAAATAACATCTGAAAACCCAAACACATCTCGAAATTGACCAGTGAATGAAAAAAACAATGCTTTTGCTTGTGTCTTGCATTAAATGGTAAATTAATAGCTTATTTTAATATTTAATACTTCTCAAAGGGATGAGCACTGAGCAGTTTGGACATCTAAAAAATTATATCAACATGTATATGGAGCGTATTAACAAGAAATTGTTACCAGGAAAACTTTAGGTGTGGTGCTTTCAGTTTGGCATACTCCCAAGACTCTTGTGGCCGTTAACTGTGTATGAGATCCCCATCACCAAAGTTGAAAAGTTGGAACGGGTGATAAGCACACAGCTGAAGCAGTGGTGGGAATTCCACGTTGTTTAAGTTCCGTCGGACTTTATGGACATGGCAAGCTGGAATTACCAATGACAGGGATCGTTAAAGAGTTCAAATGCACCAAGGCAAGGCTTGTCATGACCCTGATTGAAACCGAGGATGCAGTCATTCGAACAGCAGCCCCCCCGGGTGGTAGCAGGAAGGAAGTGGACTCCATCAGAAGCTGTTCAGAGTGCAAAGTCTGCGCTTCACTTCAGAGATGTGGTTGGACAAGTACAGCATGGGAGGGCAGGGTTCGGACTCATCCCAAAAACTCCTCTGTGGCACAAAGCAACATCAGTGCAGAAGAGACAGCTAGTGGTAGAAGAAGTTAGGAGACAGGGGGAGGGTGAGCGACAGGCCAAAGCTGTCTCAATGGCCAAGCAGGAGAAATAGACCAACTGGGAGGGCCTGGAGAAGAAAAAGCTCAGTTGGCGTGAAATCTGGCAAATGGATGGAGCACGGCTGAGTTTTAATCATCAGAGCCACATACGACCTGCTACCATCCCCTCAAATCTGAAACAGTGGTATGGAGAAGATCCCGCCTGTTCCCTGTGTCAAGTACCTGCATCCCTAAGGCTCAGTCTATCAGGCTGCACTACAAGTCTCACCCAAGGGCGCTATACTTGGCGACATAACCAAGTACTTAGAGAGCTGGCATCAATACTAGAACAGAAATGAACCACCACAAACAACCTCCCACAAACATTGGCAACTTCACGAATTTTGTACCAGCTGGCCAACATCCAGAGCATCTTATAACACCTAAAGATGCAAGCTTCCTGCAATCAGCGCGGGATTGGAAATTGGAAGTGTACCTTGATAAGAAGCTTGTGTTTCCCCCAGAAATAGTGGCTATAACACTGGCCAGACATGGTCCTGTGGTCTCCAACATCAAAGCTGGTATATGATGTCGAATTAACAATACCATGGGAAGAGGGGGTTAAAGAGGCTTAAGAGAGGAAAAAGAACAAATATTCCGACCTGGCAGCTGAAGCATCCAAAAACGGCTGGAAGACTAGCATCTTTCCAGTAGAGGTGGGATGCAGGGGATTTGTTGCAACATATATCACCAGTTTGCTGAAAAAAATAGGGGTAAAGGGTCGCTCTGTCCAACAAGCCATCAAGTCCATATCAAGTGCTGCTGAAAAAAGCAGTAACTGGCTCTGGATCAAGCGCAAGGATCCCATCTAGGCAGTATGGTAGAGACAGATGGTATGCGTTCTGACTTAGGCCCAACTCAGGGAGAAGGACACCCCTGCCATGCAGAGCCCATCAGGGATATAGAGGGCATGGCATGGGGGGGGGGGGGGGTGTACATGTGACGCTGGATACTCTGTTGAGCCTTCTGGAGACGTTGTGGGCTTAAATCAACGAAACGACATACCTTACCCTCCTTTTGTTTAATCACTCCACACCAATTGCTACTATCAGTTTCCTACTAAAGGGATTGGAACATCTAGTACTATTAGCTTTACTAATACAGTGCTATAAGTGCTAATCAGCTCATTCATATACTGTATTTTGACATGTTTTGAGGCCATTAACAGATGAAGGTGTGTTGAGACACTGTGCTAAGAGCTAGTGCAGTTTCTTTGCTCTGTTTTGTGAACTCAAGATGGGAAAAACAGCAAAGCCCATGAAAGGGTCTGGATGAGGGTTAAGAGTTGTGATGGATCACAGACGCTGGCCGAGTTTGCTCTCTACATGACTGATGCTTCTGTATTCGCTCACACAGGAGACTTAGGCTGGTAGTAAAATGTCTTGCTTGTGTTATTTAATCACAGTGATCAAAGCACATCTTTTCTACTGCCTCAGCGTTATACAGGATTGACAATAAGTGCAGTGCTGAGTCTGCAGTATGGGATTTAGGGTCTCTGTTGCACAGACCAGCATCACACATGCACAGCCCTCTCCCCAGAGCTTTAAAGGAGTTTTTTAACTTTACAAAGCATCTGAAAGTGTGATATATAATTTCTGATAATTTCTAAAGTGTGATAGAGAAAAACGCAACAAAGAAGTCTTTTTTTTTAAACAAAGGTCAGAACCCCTGTTATAATGTAGATTTTTGAGGGTGCACTGTTGTCATAAATGAATCTATTACTTTTTCTACATAAATTTTAATACTTAGACCTTCCCAACGATATATAGTTTGTCAAGATTAGATTAGATTTCATTGTAATATAGAGCAGTACATGTAGGCATCCCGTATACAGGACAGGGTGACAGTTAAAGGGTTTAATGTGCAATAATAAACTTTATTATTTTCAGGTTACCATTTTTTTTCTTGCAATTTTTACATAAATATACATTCTCAGAAATGTATTTGAATGTAAAATTGGGTTACAATTAACAACCGTTTTATAGCAGTTATTAAATGAAATAGTCAATGTAGTATCCAGAATCCTTTTTTTCTTCAGAAATGTGAAGCTTAGCACAGGTCTACTGTTTTACGTTTGCAACAGAGCTGCAGATCACAAGTAATGCATTCATGATATTATTAAACTGGCTGCATGTCTTGGTTTACTTGCAAATTCGGCAAATGCAAATACTTTCAACATAATAAAAGGACTCAGTGTAATGTCCATGAAAAACTTTTAATGTTAATTCTCGGTACGAGGCATAAAGGTTTACAACATAATAATAAAATGAATTAATCAATGAGATAAACATGAAAAAGGCAACAGAAACACTACAGGTACAGCATTACCAACTAGGTTCTAGTGCTAACTATAAGAGCTTTATTATACAAGAGCTGAATGATGCCACTATTTACTATTGAACGCATGAACTCTTTTCCTCATTCGGAGCGATGAAAACTGTGCAATACGATAAATCAA
The DNA here is from genome assembly GCF_003368295.1 of Carassius auratus. Lineage (NCBI taxonomy): Eukaryota > Metazoa > Chordata > Actinopteri > Cypriniformes > Cyprinidae > Carassius > Carassius auratus. The sequence goes on along the minus strand of NC_039271.1, from coordinate 3,444,849 downwards.
AGAGCATAACAGAGAGGTATATTACTTTAACTCACATAAAGTTATAAATTCAGATCTGCAGTCTTTATCACACCATTTATATTGACCTTTCACCTTCTCTAAGGCACCACAGTGTTGGGACACTTGATGTTCTGGTGGACTTCCTTCTTTCCAGTTGGTCCAGTTCCCCACACTGAGCCCATTGTACCAGATCCAGAATCCGAAAAGTCGGCTCTGTCTAAGCCCCACCCACACTGGCTCTGAAATATTCTGTCTTTTTATTTCTCTCTCTGTTTCTATCTGATCATCCTCCGACTCAATGCGCAGTAGTCCAGAAAAGTTACTGCTGCAGTAATCCAGAGCTTCCTCCCAGGACATTTTATAAGAACTGACATGAATGAAGCTTTCTGAAGAGAAGGAAAAAAAATATTAGTTAGATGCATTGATTCCTTGAAACATACGGAAGGCTTTGAAATGTCGAATTCTGCCCCACCCTCCAAAAAAATAAATATATTTGAAAAAAAAATACCTTGAATTTAAGGGGCATATTGTGATAAATCAGAATTTTGCAAAGTCTTGTCTTACTGTAGCATAAGGAATATCGATTATTGCCGCCTTCACTTTTATTCCAATTCCCATCTTGATTAAAAATATATAATGTCCGCTCGGTTCTCCTGTAAAGTTTCTGTAAGCAGATTGTCCTCCATCAGACCATTCCACACTGTCTTCCAGCAGGCCGATCCAGAAAGGAGTTATACTCTTGTTTCCTTCATTCTTCACCTGTTCATTTTCCTCTTCATTATGGATGCTGACTAAATCAGTGTGATTCTCTCTGCAGTACAGCTGAGCATCAAACCAGGTTTTAGTTTCAAGTATTAACGTGTATGATGCTCGCCCAACATCTGTATGGATACAAGAATATGTAATATATTTTGTTCATGTATATTAAAACATTTACAGGGTAGTATTTTATTACCTTGCTTATAACACATGAAGTGTCTTGTCAAATTACATGTGACAAATTCCCAGCCTCCATTTGCACTCATAGAAGCACAGCGTGAATCTGTATAACTTGTAAAGTCTCTGCGAAATGTGACCTCATCACCATTTGACCATTTCTTACAGCGACTATTTCCTATCTCTGCACCGATCCATCCACTAGGGTTGGATCCATCAGTAATATGAATGAGCAGTGTCTTTAAGTCTATATTGTCTTGTTGGTCATAAACTGTGGCGAGGTCAGTGTATTTTGTTCTGCATGCATTCACTGCAGCAACTCTGGTGAAGTTATCCTTTATTAGTTGGAATTCTCTTAGTCGGCCTTTAGCATTTGAAAGAGGAAAAGCTGAGGAGAAATATTCAGTTTTTAGCACCATACCATCAAATGGAATGCCATTTTAATAGTAAGTAATCAAATTAAATTACAAATCCATTCGCGTCGCATGAGGACAACAAACAAGCAAACTATGTTTCAGACAAAGTTAAATACTCACCCCAGAGGAGCAGCAGCACAAGCAGCGAGGTCATAGTGATGCTCAGTGTGTTTAAACCTGTCTCTGCTGTTAATCACAAAATCTGTTGATTTCCAATAAACCACAGAAAAACAGATCACATCATATAAAATACACTAAATGGAAATCAGTTTACTTACAGTATAGTGCTCAGTACAATCATAAAGTGCCTTTACAATATAAAGACAAGAACAATTAATGTGTTTTAAATGTAAATTATACTCCAAAAGCTCACCTATCAGGCAAAATATATATAAAAAATTATAGAGAGAGAGAGAGACAGAGAGAGAGAGACAGAGAGAGAGAGAGGCATGTCTTTACTAAAAATATATTCAAGGGGCTCTAATGTACTTAAGTAAAAAGTACTGATAGATGAATGTTTGTTTTGCAGTTTTTATACAGGCTATATCATTAAATTATATATATATATATATATATATCTATATCTATATATATATATATATATATATATATATATATATATATATATATATATATATATATCTATATCTATATATATATATAGATATATATATAGATATAGATATATATATATATATATATATATATATATCATACTGTCAAAATACCTGGGGTTTTCTCTAAATTATCAATAAGGAAATACTGAATATGATAAGGAAAATATAATTATGTGTTTATAATGATTTTCTTCTTCTCAAACCTTCCCTGTGGTGTAAAACCACCCCTGGCCAAATGCCCCCAGATGACATCACTTCCCACTTTGGTCATTACTGTAGTTACCATGTCCTGAACATCACATCCTTTCTTTTTTCCTCAGATAATCTATCTAGGTGGTTGAATAATCATATATTTGGACTTTATTTTTAAAAAATTACCTCAATTTAGCACCAGCAAGCTCTAGGGATAAATGCATAGCATTTTAGTCAAATTGTACAGTACATTACAGTAGCGGGGAAGATGAATGCTATTTTATTTAATCCGTGTCATTTTAATGTTTTTTTGACCATAGAGACTAAAACATAGAGACTGGTGTTAATGTGTCTGCATTGAAGCATTTTTGGGAAAGTCATGGTCTAATGGTTGGAGAGTTTGACTCCTAACCCTAAGGTTGTTATCTCAGCCATGCATACCACGACTGAGGTGTCCTTGAGCAAGGCACTGAACCCTCAACTGCTCCCCGGGCGCCACAGCATAAATGGCTGCCCACTGCTCTGGGGGTGTGTTCATGGTGTGTGTGTTCACTGTTGTGTGTGTGCACTTTGGATGGGTTAAATGCAGAGCACAAATTCTGAGTGTAGGTCACCATACTTGGCTGTATCCTATGTCACATCACTTTCACTTTTAGTGGACTTACTCTGCTATATTATGAGTAACAATAAGTTTTATGAAATGTAGTGAAGTAAAAAGTACAGTCTTATGCTTTGGAATGTAGTGAAATAAAAGTTACTAAAAATAAAACTACTCCAGTAAAGTACAGATACTTGAAAAATTGACTTAAGAATAATGAAGTACTGTAAACTACTCCGTTACTGTCCAGCACTGTCTACACCTGATGTGAAGGCTATGCCTCTTTGAGTTATTCTGTCAATGGGTTCAAGTTGTCTTTTAAAGCTGAGCAGTGCAGACATTGCTTTATGCTTCTTCCATAAACCAATTAATTCAAATCTGCAGTTTTGAGTTGAAAAAAAAAAAATGTACTACTTCCTGACTACCATCGCCTGTTTCCATCCATCCAATGTTTGCATAAAAGTACTGTACTGCCAGAGTCAAATATCAATATAATCTATTATGTGTCCATATTCAAATGCACTGGGCAATGTCCAGTTCTGATGTGCTTCAACTAATGCACTACATCTTGAACTTCATAAGTTAATGTTTGAGGAATTTATCTGAAAAGTTATGATCATTTAAATAGTTTAACTAATATACATCACCATACTCCCCTAGCTGATTGATAACTATAGGAAATGCAATTTTTTTTTAGTTTTCTAGCCTGGTAATACCAAACTCTGCAACTTGGCTTTGCTTCGTAGAGTACAGAAGCTAACTGAAATTGAGCAGAAGCATGAAGTATATATATACACAGTACAGACCAAAAGTTTGGACACACCTTCTCATTCAGTTTTCTTTATTTTCATGACTATGAAAATTGTAGAGTCACGCTGAAGGCATCAAGGGCTATTTGAGCAAGAAGGAGAGTGATGGGGTGCTGCGCCAGATGACGTGGCCTCCACAGTCACCGGATCTGAACCCAATCGAGATGGTTTGGGGTGAGCTGGACCGCAGACGGAAGGCAAAAGGGCCAACAAGTGCTAAGCATCTCTCGGGGAACTCCTTCAAGACTGTTGGAAGACCATTTCAGGTGACTAGCTCTTGAAGCTCATCAAGAGAAAGCCAAGAGTGTGCAAAGCAGTAATCAGAGCAAAAGGTGGCTACTTTCAAGAACCTACAATATGACATATTTTCAGTTGTTTCACACTTTTTTGTTATGTATATAATTCCATATATAATTCCACATGTGTTAATTCATAGTTTTGATGCCTTCAGTGTGAATCTACAATTTCCATAGTCATGAAAATAAAGAAAACTCTTTGAATGAGAAGGTGTGTCCAAACTTTTGGTATGTACTGTATATATATACACACACACACAGTACACACACTGTAGGTACAATTAAATACTTATTCAAGAGAAGAAACAGGGCATGTAGAAGTACAATGGTTAGTTTATTTTTAACCAGAATCTTATATTTTAATACATGGTATTAGTGTTATTCACATAGTGTGATGAATCAAGCTAAAGAATAAATTTTGGTTTTATCTGTTCTGAGAGGAGTTGGATGTCCTGTAGCATTGACATCAGTCATCAAGAAGTGCTTCAAACGTCTAGTCAAATAGATCCACTGATGGCGCCATTGCAATGGCCATTCACTCTGCCCTGGAACACTTGGAGGGAAGAGATACCTATGTGCGGATGCTGTTTGTTGATTACAGCTCTGCATTTAACACCATCATCCCTACCAAACTTATAGCCAAACTAAAAGATCTGGGTCTTAACAGTCACTTATGTAACTGGGTCCTGGACTTCCTGACTGGTAGACCCCAGGTGGTTAGAATTGGCAATCACATATCATCCTCACATACACTCAGCACTGGTGCCCCACAGGGATCTGTACTCAGTCCTCTCTTGTACTCCCTGTTCACTTACGACTGCTCTGCTAAGCATAGCTACAACATCATCCTCAAATTCGCTGATGGTACAACTATCCTAGGTGTTAAAAAGGCCCGCTGTAATTGAGCTTTCATTTTGAAGTGTTCTGGCGATCAGCCAGTGTTTGAATGTGCTGTCAACTCAGCAACCTAAAGACACTATGCTCCAGCCATTTCCAGCAGGTGGCAGTGATTAGCATTTGGTAGAAATAGCCCGCTCGTGGACTCCAGGAATTCAGAGAAAGAGAGGGTCATGTTCCCATTCACATCAATGGAGAGATAGTAGAGACAGTTAAGAGCTACAAGTTACCTTGCATTCACATCTCTGAAGATCATTCCTGGAGCATACACAGAGACCATAGTGAGAACAGCCCGTCAGCATCTCTACTTCCTGCAGAGGCTGAGGGAGTTTGGCATCTCCTCTTACATCATGTCAAATTTCTAGCGCTGCACTATAGAGAGGATTCTGACCGGCTGCATGACTGTATGGCACGGCAACTGCTCTTCTTTGGACCACAAATCTCTGCAGCGAGTTGCGAGAACAGCAGAGCTCATCACTGGACATAAACTCCCAGCCTTACAGGACATCTATCAGACTCGCTGCTTGAGAAAGGCTAACAGCATCAGCATCACTCACCCCGCTCATCACCTGTTTGCCACACTGACATCTGGCAGACGCTTACGATCCATCCGATCACGGACGACCAGCCTGAAGAACAGCTTCAATCTTCAAGTCATCAGGCAGCTATCCTTCATCTAAAACCTCTTATGTTAATCTTTTATTGTACTTGCACTTTTTAATATTCCTTCATGTAGCTCTGTGACACTCTACATTTACATTTTTTTCATTGCTCTACTCGGAAATACAAAATCGGAATGTGTGCTGCCCTTGTGTTTATCTTTTATTGTACTTGCACTGCCACTTTAATTTTCTGTCATGTAGCTCTGTGACACCCTACAATGAAATTCTAGACACTTCTCTACCCCAATAATCTTATATTCGTACCTCAGGACTGCTTATGACTACTTATAACTCTTACACTGTCTACCTTTATTGCTACCTTACGCCACTTATTTTTATGTAATGTTCTGTCTGTGTCTGTTCCACCTATGGTCACTGAAGTCACTTAAAATCTCAGTGCCCTCCACATACATCTATGTCTGTTTATGTCCTGTTATTGTCACTGTATGTCTGAGCCTCGTCACAAGCATTTCAATGCCCAGTTTCCCCAGTTTTAACTATGCAAATGACAAATAAATGAATCTTGACTGATCAGTGGATTGTAATAAATGTAAGAGAATTTTGCTCAGTAATTACAGTAGCCTACTTTGTGAAATCTGACATCATTCTAAATTTATTATGATCCTCTGTTATTAATTAAAAGCCTAAAGACTTCTCATGTGACATATCTATTCTAACTGCTACAATACATTTTTAAATATCTACGTTTAAAAGAATCTGCTCCAAACAAACAAAGGATAGGCCATGTGATTAGATATTTGCTTAGACAAAATAATAGGTTAGTCAAATGTAATTTAGTAGGCTAATAAGCTGCTTCTTACCTGGGGTGCGGTTCCCGTACAACGACGCAACTCGCTGATTAACCACCACAGCACGATGAATCGTTATGGAAATTAACGAGCTAGTCACGACTGTTATTACCGAAACCATAGTACCTGTGTCGCAGATCCATGGTTCAAACTACGATGGTTTGAGGTGTCGTTCTTCTTCTTCTTCGATCTAATAGCTGACTGGAGGCATGAGCACATACCGCCACCTACATTAATTTGGTTTTATTTTCTCTTTTCTTCGACTAGAATTACACTTTTGAAATTACGTTACGTAATAACGAATCATTCATTTGTTGGCAATACATTATAAACACACTCAGAGTTAAAAATGTGCTCTTTTTTGATCCCAATGTCAATAATTAAATATTTCTTATTAAATATTGATAGGCTACTTAACCACACTGAAAAAAGATGGGTTTTGAAAAAAAAACGTGATGTACTGTTGTGGACACCTGTTGCTGATTTTGCTAAATTTTTCCTATTTAAGTCTCCTTGCCATTCAGCCATATGTTAATGAAAATTACAGGAAATCCCAAATTTTCAAAGCATTACATTGCAGTTTTTTTTGAGGAGGTGGAAAATAATAAAGTCCAGCTATTTTCAAAGCTGAAAAATAGGCAAGGCAAGTTTATTATATAGTACATTATATAGTACATTATATTTAGCACACAATGGTATTTCAAAGTGCTTTACATAAAATAAAGTAAAATAATAATGAAGAAAAATAATAAGAAGAATAAAACAAGCAATTTTAAAACTTTTAAAATGATATAAAAAATTTACTTATTTAAAATGAATTTAAAACAGTTAGAAAATGATTTACATTAAAAAAACAGTGAAAATATAGTGCAATCAGTTCAGACACATTGCACAGTGCTCACTCAATAAATGCACAGCTAAACAGATGAGTTTTAAGTCTAGATTTCAATGTGACTAGTGTTTTAGCACATCTGATCTCTTCTGGAAGCTGATTCCAGCTGCGGGTAGCATAGGCGGACTAAAGGAGGACTCCCCTTGTTTTGTGCGAACCCTTGGTATTTCTAACTGACTTGATCCTAGTGATCGGAGTGCTCTGTTAGGTTTATATTCAGTGAGCACATCTGAAATATATTTTGGTCCTAGGTCATTTAGTGACTTATATACGAGTAAAAGTACTTTAAAATCAATCCTAAATGTAACTGGAAGCCGGTGTAAGGACATGAGGACTGGTGTGATATGCTCAGATTTTCTGGTTCTAGTCAGAATCCTGGCAGCAGTGTTCTGGATGAGTTGCAGCTGACTAATGGTCTTTTTGGGAAGGCCGGTGAGGAGCCCATTACAATAGTCCACCCTGCTGGTGATAAAGGCATGAACAAGTTTCTCCAAGTCTTGGCTGGAAACAAAACTTCTAATTATTGCAATGTTTTTTTAAATGATAGTATGCTGATTTAGTTACTGCTTTGACATGACTACTGAAACTAAGGTCTGTCTCCAGAATCACACCAAGATTCCTGACTTGATTTTTAGTTGTTTGACCCTTAGAGTCAAGGTATGCATTCACCTTGAAAACTTCATCTTTGTTCCCAAATGCAATGACTTCAGTTTTTTCCTTGTTTAACTGAAGAAAATTCTGGCACATCCCACTTTTAATTTCATCAATGCATTGGCAGAGGGAGTCAATAGGGCTGTAGTCATTTGGAGATAAGGCTAGGTAAATCTGGCTATCATCAGCATAGCTGTGATAGGCAATTTGGTTCCTTCTCATTATTTGGCTTAGTGGGAGCATATACAGGCTAAACAAGAGTGGTGCAAGAATTGAGCCTTGTGGGACTCCGCATGTCATGGACGTCCACTTATGCTCTCCTAGACTCACATAATAGCCTCTCCCAAGTACAATTACAATATAATTTGAGTACCATTCCAGAAAGCCCGACCCAGTTTTCCAGTCTCTCTAGTAGTATGTTATGATTGACAGTGTTAAAAGCAGCACTGAAATCTAGCAATACCAGCACCGATATTTTGCCAGAGTCACAATTTCAGCGAATATAATTTATTATCTTAATGAGTGCTGTCTCTGTGCTGTGATGCAGTCGAAAACCAGTTTGAAAATTGTCCAGATATCCATTTGAGTTCAAGTATTTCTTCAGTTGATTAAAAACTACATTTTCTATAATTTTGCCTAGAAAAGGAAGATTAGATATTGGTCTAGAGCTTGGTCAGTCTCTCAACAGTGGCAAAAAGAGTACGAGAGTTTTTAACTTAACAAAGTATCTGAGAGTGTGACCCTTGTGTAAAATAAGCCTTCTTTGCTGTAGTGTAATGTAATGCAACATACTGCATGTTAATGAAACTTTGTCTAAGAAAGATTTTTATTATTAGGGCTCAAGATATAAGAAGAAAAACTGATCAGCTTTAATATTCTGAGCAGTGTTTCAAAATATGTAAATTTGTTAACCTGGTCATAATAATCTAATTTGTTAGAAATACAATAAAAATGACAAACCCTTTCAAAATTTCACAATTTAGTGAACTTCAAGGTTTCCTAAACGTGTGTAAGTCTCTACACATAATTCGATGTCCATTCATAAAAAAAATTAATCTCACTTTAGATACACAAGAATAACCTACAGAATAACTACAAATAAGTTTATGATTATATATATATATTATATATATATATATATATATATATATATATATATATATATATATATATATATATATATATATATATATATATATATATAAGTTAGCAATGCATTTTATTATGCACTAAGTCCTAATTAGTCAATTTGTTTAATTACACACAGTTCTGTAATATTGTACTTACACAACAAGAGTTCATATAGTTAAATCCCCGGGAACACATGATAGGTAAAAATTGTTAGCCTGAATGCATTGATAAAAGCGGCTGCTAAATGCATACATTTAATTTAATTATTTTTTTTATTTAAATATGAATGAGATATTCTTGCATTTATAGATAAAAAGTTTATAAATAATGGATTGAAATATTCAATAATGTTGTTTAGACAAATTGTAATTAGAGAGCTTGCAGATTGTTTTTATATTATATAATTATTTAAATTAATCTGAGTCTTTTCTTTAATTTTCTTTACTATCTTTTGATTGCTTTTTTTTCTATAGTAAAATACATGCTCTAATAGTGGTTTAAAGTACAATACTAAACATTATAGTTTAATGTAAAACTGGGTTACAATTTACAAAACTTTTATAGCTGTTATTAAATGAAATAGTCAATGTAGTATCCAGAAATCTTTTTGTTTTTTCAGAAATGTGAAGCTTAGCACAGGTCTGTTTTACGTTTGCAACAGAGCTGCAGATCACAAATAACGCATTCATGATATTTTAAACTGGCTGCATGTCTTGGTTTACTTGCAAATTTGGCAAATGCAAATGCTTTCAACACAATATTCACAATAAAAGGACTCAATGTAATGTTCATGGACAACTTTTAATGTCTTGGTAAGAGGCATAAAGGTTTACAACAAAATAATAAAACGAATGAATCAATGAGATAAACATGAAAAAGGCAACAGAAACACCACAGGTAAAGCATTACCATCTAGCTTCTAGTGCTAACTATAAGAGCTTTATTATACAAGAGATGAATGATGCTCTTTTTCCTCATTCGGAGCACTTGAAACTGTGCATGCGATAAACCAAAGAGCATAACAGAGTTATATTACTTTAACTCACATAAAGTTATACATTTAGATCTGCAGTCTTTATCACACCATTTATATTGACCTTTCACCTTCTCTAAGGCACCACAGTGTTGGGACACTTGATGTTCTGGTGGACTTCCTTCTTTCCAGTTGGTCCAGTTTCCCACACTGAGCCAATTGTACCAGATCCAGAATCCGAAAAGTCGGCTCTGTCTAAGCCCCACCCACACTGGCTCTGAAATATTCTGTCTTTTTAGCTCTCGCTCTGTTTCTATCTGATCATCCTCCGACTCAATGCGCAGTAGTCCATAATTTTTGCTGTTGCAATAGTCAAGAGCTTCCTCCCAGGACATTTTATAAGAACTGACATGAATGAAGCTTTCTGAAGAGAAGAAAAAATGTTTTATTAGTTAAATACTTTGATTTATTCAAGCATACGGTAGGCTTTGAAGCATAAAATATTGTGTTAACCTACTGTAGCAAAGAGCACCACATGTATTCAGATTACTTTTGGACCAAGATTCCGGTAGTTGTTTAGAGAGAAATGTAAAGCATCCAGCATTGTTAGTTTCTCCTGTCACATTATGTATTTTTTCATAATCAGAATGTCCACCATCAAACCATGTGATGCTGTAATTATACCGAAGGCCAATCCAGATAGAGTTACTCCCATTTACTGCTTCCTTCACTCGTTCGTTTTCCGTCTGATTTCTGATGCTGACTAAATCTGAGTAATTCATTCTGCAGTGATCCTGAGCCTCAATCCAGGTTTTATTTTCAGGGATTAAACTATAGTTTAATGATCCTGTATGAATGCAAGAATAGACACTAGTTCAACTCATAATCTTTGGATATTTATAAGATCTATAGTAAAGAGCCCGGGGATGATTACCTTGTTTATAACACATGAAGTACATTTGTGAACTACAGTTGAAACACTCCCATGTTCCATCAGTGTTTAGTGCACCACAGCAGCTTTCCTCAGTAAAGTTTCTGGTGATGTTGTTGAATGTGACTGGATCACCGTTTGACCATGTACAGCTGTTGGCTCCAATCCAGCCACAATACATAGATCCATTCACTATCATTTTAGCTAGCGTTGCATTGTCGTTATCGTCATAGATTGTGACCAGGTCAGTACAGTTATGTCTACAAGCATTCAGTGCATCATTTATCTGCATTTGTGTTTCATTTAAGTAGAATTTCCTTAGTCGACCTGTACCACTTGAAAGAGGAAAAACTGAGAAGAGATAGTCAGGTTTTTTGTTTCTGTTGACATACTGACTGGAAGAAAATTCATATCTTTGAAATACACATGTCCAACTTTTGACTCTAACAAAATAGACTCTAAAATAGTCCTTGTCTAGGATTTTCTAATTTAAATGTGAAAAAAATAAATAAATAAATAAATTATATATATATATATATATATATATATATATATATATATATATATATATATATATATATATATATATATATATATATATATATATATATATTATAAAATATTTAACATTTGAAGCGGATAAATAAAAATTACTGGGCAAAAGTTTTAGGCCACTAGTATTTTCACTTAAATTATTTCTATGTTTTGCTGTAGTGTGTCAGTAGTAAATAGCAGTTTATACTTCCAAACATTATTTTTGCCATTAATAATAATTATCAAGTGAGATTTTTGTTTGCATGGTGAGTCTGGCATCAGCCAGTGCTCCACACAGAGATCTGATCTCACCATCAACAGTTTGTCTGGAATAACATGAACAAAATGAGACGGACTCAATCCAGAAGAACTGTGGCAATGTCTCCAAAACGTTTCAAGAAACCTGCAAAGCTACAGTGCTGTGCAAAGTTTTAGGCACTTGTGTAAAAATGCTGTAAAGTGAAGATGCAGTCAAAAATTATGCCATAAATAGATTTTATTAATTAACTAAATTCTATTAACTTAACTAAATTAAATCAACATTCGGTGTGACCACACTATGCGTAAAAAAAAAAAAGCTTTTGCCCTAGGTGCATTTGCATATTGTTTTTCAGGAAATGTAAACTGATATTTCCTACTAACACACTACAGCAAAAGATAGAAATAGCTGATTTAAAACCATTTTGTTGGTGAAAATACTAGTGGTCTAAGACTTTTGCACAGTACATATATATATGTACTACACACACACACACACACACACACACACACACACACACACACTGTAGGTAGAATTAAATACTCACCACAGAGAAGAAGCAGGGCAGGTAGAAGTACCATGGTCGGTTTATTTTAAACCAGAATCTTATATTTTAATTAATGATATCAATGTTATTCATGTGGTGTGATGAATCAATCTAAAGAAGAAATGTTGGTTTTATCTGTTAGTTCTGTTAGTTAGCCTGATCAGTGGATTATAGTAAATGTATGAGAATGTAAAAAAAAAAATTGCTCAGTAATTGCAGTACTTTGTGAAATCTGACCTCATTCTTAATTCATTATGATCCTCTGTTATTAATACAAAGGCTAAAGACTTTGCATGCGATATATCTAAATGCAGAGGTGGGTAGAGTACCCAAAAACTTTACTCAAGTAAAAGTAAAAGTAATTCTAGAAATATTTACTCAAGTAAAAGTAAAAGTACTAGTCTCACATAGTTACTTGAGTAAGAGTAAAAGAGTATCGGATAAAAAATCTACTCAAGTAGTTAGTTACTTTGGGTCATATATACGGAGCCTATTTTTATTTAGATATATAGATAAATGTACATAATGTATGTGTGCGTGTGTAAATGTATAGATTTCATCAGCCTTTACTCCAATTTATTATAAAACCCTGTCTGTTTACTTAAGTAACATATATAGGTTTCATGCCATAACATATTTTTAATACGACTTACTTTATATTAAATGTGAATTTAACATTGAAAGTTAATGTGATATAAATATTGCTACTAATCTTTCATTGTTCAGAAAGAGAGCAAATAACATTTACATTATTAAAGATCATTTTCACTGACAGTCTAGATTTCAATCACTCTCAGAAACAACCATTAAAATCACTGAAACTAATTATAGATTCGTAGACACATCTGCACTTTGTTGTCAGTGGTGGACAGTAACGGAGTAGCTTTACTTCGTTACTGTACTTAAGTACATTTTTCAAGTATCTGTACTTTACTGGAGTAGTTTTATTTTGAGCAACTTTTACTTTTACTTCACTACATTCCAAAGCATAAAATCGTACTTTTTACTTCACTACATTTCATAAAACATATCGTTACTCCCTATAATATATCACGTGCTCCGACACGCAGAAGCGGTGTCTGATTCATCATGAATGAACTGAGTCTTTTCAAAATAAACCTTTAAATCGGATCACGAATCACACCAAACGATTCGTTTACGAATTAGTATGATCCGATTGCAGCTGTTCTGGTGTCGACCACTCACTGATTCAAATGAACCGTTTAGTGCGAGACTGCGAGTCTCCAGAAGTAAGAACCGGGAGATCTTGTGAGCGCGCGTGCGTCTGACGTTGCTAAAAGTAAGTTATTAATGTCGAAATTTTGGATTAATTATTGTAACTGAAAATCATATTTAGGTCAAAACTGTCAGTTGTTTGGGAACTAAATCCGTTGTAAAGAGTGATCTATTTAAGCCCACTGAAATGCTCGAGTGCAGACGATGCAGACACATCAATTGTAGGTAAAAAAAAAAACAACAACAAAAAAAACCATAAAATAACACAGATTAAATACAATAACTCATGCACGTTCGAATTCGCCACTGCCGTAATGTTAACAGTTTAATTAAAATGTCCTATGTGACGTCTGTTTTTATATTGTTTATCGAAAGTAACGTTATACATATGTATATTGTTTGGATTAACTAGACGAGTAGACAGACATGAATGTTCATCGTATTGAAAATAAGTAAATATTGTTAGCTGATGCTAACTGTTAGCTAGCTAACAAGCTTGTTGGTGCTAAGTTGATGTAATTTTTATAAATAATGTCCAAATATTTTTATTCAGCCACCTATATATATATATATATATATATATATATATATATATATATATATATATATATATATATATATATATAATATAGATTACATCTGGTTAGAAAAGAAAGGATGTGATGTTCAGAACATGGTAACTACAGTAATTATCAGTGGGAAGAGATGCACCCCATTTGGCCAGGGGTGTTTTTAAACCACATACAAGATTTGAGAAGGAAAAAATCATTATTAAATTTTTTTATTATTTTTTTCCTTAAAATGTTCTTCCTAACTTCAGGCCTTATTATCATGTCATATATACAGTACAGACCAAAAGTTTGGACACACCTTCTCATTCAAAGAGTTTTCTTTATTTTCATGACTATGAAAATAGTAGATTCACGCTGAAGGCATCAAAACTATGAATTAACACATGTGGAATTATATATGGAATTATATACATAACAAAAAAGTGTGAAACAACTGAAAATATGTCATATTGTAGGTTCTTCAAAGTAGCCACCTTTTGCTTTGATTACTGCTTTGCACACTCTTGGCATTCTCTTGATGAGCTTCAAGAGGTAGTCACCTGAAATGGTCTTCCAACAGTCTTGAAGGAGTTCCCCGAGAGACGCTTAGCACTTGTTGGCCCTTTTGCCTTCTGTCTGCGGTCCAGCTCACCCCTAAACCATCTGGATTGGGGTCAGGTCCGGTGACTGTGGAGGCCAGGTCATCTGGCGCAGCACCCCATCACTCTCCTTCTTGGTCAAATAGCCCTTGATGCCTTCAGTCTGCCTCTACAATTTCATAGTCATGAAAATAAAGAAAACTCTTTGAATGAGAAGGTGTGTCCAAACTTTTGGTCTGTGCTGTAACTTTGATGTTCTGTAAAACAACTAACTTTAAAATACTTTGTTCTTACTGGTGAAAATCAGATGGTCATCTCTGTTTTCTCTCAGGTACATCACAGTGTAAGCTTCACAGTGAACATTACTCTCGTCAACGTAGTCCATATCAACAACAAAAATATATCTTGACTCCATATAGTGGTTATTTTGAAAAAATCCAAGGTATTTTGAGCAGTAGGATTATAAAAAATGTGCTAATATAAAATTAAATTAAGTAGCCTATATAAAATTGCAAACACCTATCTTGCAGTACTTTTTTACTTAAGTACATAAAAAATTGAGTACTTTTGTACTTTCACTTGAGTAAAATTGAAAAAGGAGTACTTTTACTTTTACTGGAGTAATATTTTACCATATGTATCTGTACTTTTACTCAAGTACTTGATTTGTGTACTTCGTCCACCACTGTTTGTTGTTTCTGACGAGAGAATTCGCCAGAAAGAGGTTACAGTGAGCGAGTGAAGGAAGCACGGGCATTTCAGCGATGACTCATCGGAACACCTCCGATTGGCCTGATTGCTTTCAAAAGAACCGTGTGTGATTGGTTATAATGCGCAACGCTGTAAAAACGCGTCTGTCTCTGGCTCAGCGCCAGCAAGCGATCACAGATCTGAATTTAACAGCTGATGATATGACTTGCTGAACGTACTCGCACCGGTGTGATTTACCGGTTAAAATTAATAAAATCTTAATCGGCTATTTTTTGTCTTTTGGAAGCTAGATTCAACTTGACTCTCCTCTGTTATAAGCCACACACGTACAACAAACTAATGTCACAGTGGTATCGTGTACTGTAATCGAATGTAGCTCAAGTTATTACCTGTTAAACAGTAGACAGCACACGCGTTCATCTAATAAGGATCTCCATCGCAAGCAAATAATAGCCTTTGCAGATTTGCTTTCAATTCAGTGCAGTTCCATATCCACGTTTTCTACTCTGCTGATGATCTTAAACGTTACAACTCTGAGTGAACCGCTTCAGACGCTCAGCGCGTTGCTTCAGGGAACTGAACGACTCCTTCAAACTGATTCATGAACCAATTCACTCGTTTGCCAATTGGTTTGATCAAGCCTTTGAACAGAATTGACTCAAAAGAATGAATCATTAGCGAATGGGCATCGCTCATTGCACAGAGAAAAGTAGATGGCGCGTTTGGAATAAACTGAAGCATTTATAACATTTATTGCATTAAGATAAAGTAACGAGAGGAGCGTCGCCCACAGTAACGAAGTAAAAGTACAGATTTTTCCCAAAAAATTTACTCAAGTAAGAGTATAAAGTACCCATTTTTAAATATACTCCGAAAAGTATTAGTTACCCCGAAAAATTACTCAAGTAAATGTAACGAAGTAAATGTAACTCGTTACTACCCACCTCTGTCTAAATGGTACAATACATTTTTAAATGTCTACATGCTTATAAGAATCTGCTCCAAGAGGATTGCATCAACAAACAAAGGATAGGCCATGTGATTATATATGTGCTTAGACAAAAATAATAGGTTAGTCGAATTTAATTTTATCTTGGTAAGTAATAAAGGTTTGTTATAAAACCGAGATAATAAAGCAGCTTCTTACCTGGTGAGCAGGTTATCTGGTTGTGCACTGCACTGAAGGAAATAGCATTTATTATATAGACTTATTCAAATCATGGCATCATTTTGGGGCAGAGACACAACATACATTGTACATACTTGGTCTGATAACTCACAACAACTTCACTAAAGAAAAATTAATTATGTTTTCTGTGATTAATACAAAGGATAAATACTTCTCATGTGACATATCCAAATTGTACAATACATTTTTAAATGTCTAAATGTGTATAAGCATCTGCTCCGAGAGGATCGCATCAGCAAACTAACAGGAAAGGCAATGCAATCGGATACTTGGCTTAGACAATACTTAAATTTAACCTTGGTAAGTAATAAAGGTGAGCAGGTTATTTGGTTGTGCACTGAAGGGAATAGCAGACTTATTCAAATCATGGCATCATTTTAGGGCAGACTGGGTCTAATATCAACTCAACTGGAGATAAAGACGTCAAGAGAATGTGGATTGAATGTCACTTCATTTGAATCCATATGTGCTGTTTTTATACACACATTATATACTATCAAATCAAGTTTTATTTTTTTTGTTATGTGGATAGCCAGCATACTTAGAGCTTTTTGTCCTGATACTCAGGGCCTGCTCTCTAATTTTGGAAATATTTCCATAAACCTTCTGCCTTAGTCAAATATTAATAACATCCATAATGTGTCCTTATTCAAACATTTAAGCTGTGCAATACTCTATTCTGATGTGTTACAGTCTGCAGTGACTCACTATTTTTACTTAAGGGGTTAAAAAATGAATGCTATGTGGAAATCAAGGTGTGTTTATGCAGTAACTGAATATGATTATCATTCATTAAAGCGCGACAGAGAGAAGCTGTGCAACGTACACGAAACCAAAAAAAGGTGAAAAGCACATTTCCTGAAATTCATTATCCCCTATAGTGTAGTTCTGACAAAGAATTTAGTGAATGTTTAGGATAACACTAGCACATGACCTTTAAGCTGTTTGCATATCCGCTAAAACTAGCACGAATTTTATTTAGAATTAATTGTCTTTAAGTCTTCAGGATTTACACATGTACAGTATTTTGAAATTGAGTTGAGTTTATACATGTCCTGTGTGAACAGAACTGCACTGGACAGCTTTATACAATGCAAGCTGATGCATTTCTTTTTTTTAAAACGTAAAGGAATGGATAAATGTTTTCAATGAGAACACATGTACTACATCAAGTAAAACATTTATCTTTAAAAGTCCAAGTTAAGAACATTCAGGTCCCTGCATGTATGCAGCCAAGTAGGTTTGCAGCATATTTTTGCAACCAATAATGTGGAAGGACAAAGAAAGATATTCAAATGATGCTTATTTCTAATAACAGTGGAGCTGAAGCACACAGAGTAATGCAGTATGCATATGATGCAGTGTAAATTTTCTTAAAAAGACAAACACTGTAAGTATTTATTTGCATGACACAATACTTAAATGTGATTTAGAACTGCTACACAAGTGCGTATGCAATCAGGATCATTGTAGAGTTTGCAAAGAAAGTTTTGAATCTGGCTTATGTCACAAAAACCTTTCCTGAACTTCATTACTCTGTCATCTCCCCTTATTAAGTCTGCCAGATCATTTACCGTTGAATTTCATCAAGTTTAGAATATGCTTCATTTGGCCAGGCCAGGGTTTGTCTCCCTGAAGAATAAATCCCAAACACACCTTCTGTTTTATGGAAGTCTACCAAAGTCATTAATCCATGAGCACAGAGATAAAAGAGCAATCAATCATGTGGAAAAGGCACATTTTTGCAATCGTGGCAAACATTGGGAAGTTTATTTTGGGGATGTATAGGGACGGTGAAGTTGAGGATACATATGCTCTTACTTTACAGTGTGATCAAATTTATGATAAATCTGTTAAAGTCTTTAAGGTGTTTTGTGTCTCTGCTTGTGTCTCTGGGGGATTTTTTACTAGGCAAACTCTTTTTTTTTTATGTAGCTCAACCTCGTGAAAATTGGTTACCCACAAACCTCTTAATCCATATGTACTTTATCTGTTTTTCTAATTTTTTTCTAATTTTTTCTCAACATTTCAGCTAATGAGTCCAGTCGCTTATCCAAAAGTCTTCTCTGGAGCCTGATATTCTTACGCAGAATATCCAAAATTGTAAAACAAATATAATGAAAGATATTACATCTTAACAGAGAGTTTAGTTGACTTGTTCGCACCTTTTATATGAAAATGTTTGCCAGTTCACACATGGTGACCATTCTGATGAACCTGGTGTGTGTGAGAAGCTTTGGTTGAGCCAAATCAGCTTAAAAATACACAAAAGCCATTTTCATTCAGAGTTGTTTGACTGGATTCACCATTCTGTTCAAGACTTGCTAAAGAAACAGCCTTTGACCTATGACCTGTGCTTAAAGGGGCACAGAGAATAAGAGGTTTGGATGCTCAGTAGAGCTTGAGGAATATATTTTTTGTTTAGATTTACAGCATTTGAGCCCTGACTGAAAAGCCTCCAGAGTTCTTGAGTCTAGACTGCATGAGACGGTTATGAAACTGTCTGATACTTTGAAATAGACACTTGGTGCCTTTAAATAATCCAGGAATGTGAATCAGTGCTGCTCGACAGAATTTATGATTAGTTTTATTTATTTCAGTTCAGCAGACAAACAAATTGTTTTTCTAACATGAATAAAAAATGTACATGTTGGATTTATTCTGAGTGCACAAATAAAAAGCTTTTTTTTCTCAATAAATTGTTCGTAGTTGTAAGTTTGAGAGGGTGTTTGTATATTTTTTTTTTATGAAAAGATGCGTGATTTTCATTATATGCTGCATATTAAATAATTAAACTCAATCTTATCACTATTTTATCTCTGAGAACAGATAAATGTCACTATGTCCTAAACTGTGATTTTAATAAATTAACATGATCATAAATGGTATCTGAAAGAAATACTTTTATTTTCATATGCTTTCCTGATCAAATATTGTCATGTAAATGTCAGTAAAGTCTCTGAGCTCATGGGATCTTCTTATGTTTCTCTTTTGAGTGCTTCTTGAATGAAAAAAAATCGTAAATCAGTACATATAAGACTCCAAATACCATAGTTACCTATAAGAAATAGGCTCAAGCAGCAAACGCCAACAAATCTTGACAATCAGATCATTACAAGAGTCAGAAATAAGTGACTATAATTCATCCCGAATAAATAAATGAGCTTTAAGGCTCGTCAAATATCATGAGTCTCAGAGCAGATGAGAAGAGCTTCAGTCAGGAGTTCCTGAGACTCTCGGAGGCATATGAGGACGTTTGGTAGAGGGATTCACTAGTTGACTGACCAAGATCACATGAGGCTTATGAGAAGTTCATTCATTGACTACGTTTACAAGCTGTTAAAATTCGTGTTATGGTCGGGTTAAGGTCACTATTCGGGTTTCTGAAACATTCGGGATAACCCGTTTACATGCGTGAGCAGAGAGAGTTACTCCTGTATACATGGAATGTGTAATCAGTCACCAATATCCCGATGTAAATGGCGACACACGGTTAGCGTCTGGACGTACAGACAACATTAAAACGCAATATGCGTAATTTCCAATTCTTCTTCCTGTATCCAAAGACAACAACAACAACAACAAAATTGGTCTCCTCCTCGCTCCAAAAGTGTGATGCTGTGCTGCGCCACGCCATGTTAACCTCGACTTGTTTACTTCCGCTATACAGGTTTTTTTATGCGCCGTCTCTACTCAAAAGACCAAGATTCCTTGCGAATAGAACATGCGCAGAACACACATTTTGATGGGGATATGCCGAAATGCGTTTACAAGACCAAATATTCGGTTTAGAAAAGGGGTACCCCAGGTATAATATCCCGGGTTTTTTTTTGCCGGGGTTTACATGGCCGTGCGCGACCGGGTTATTGCTAATATTCCGGTTTTGAACGGGTTATTGGTTGCATGTAAACGTAGTCACTGTCACATGCAGCTGTGGTTTGTTTCTGTGTTTGCAAGGCATTTTGGGAATGTGAGTTTTGAAGGATTGAGACAAAATACTCCAGAAAACACAAGTTGCAGGAAAACTTCTTGTTGAGGGCCAGTGTTTCTGTGTGGCTTAAATGTCTGTTCTTGCCACAGACAGTCCTAGTTTGAATCTCCCTCTTGTGGTTAAAATGAGTTTTCACACTGGTTTCTGACTGAATTAGACAGAAAAAAAAGAGCAGAGGTGAAGAACAGTGGCTCAGCGGTCTGAACACCAGTTCTTGATGTGGGAGATCCTAGTTCAAATCTCTCTTTAAATGGAAAAAAGTTTAGTTGCACTGGTTACTGACTGAAAAAGACAAAACTCCAAAAGAGAAAAACACACTCATGAAAGAGTCTGTGGCTCCGCAGTCTGAGTATCAGTTCTAGACACAAGAACTCCAAGTTTCATTCCCTCTATTGAGGTGGGGAAAAAAAAAGTTTAGTTTCTCTGGTCTTATAACAAATAAGACAAACATCCTCAAAAATGAGAGCTGGTGTCTAAGTGGTCTGGGCTTTAGTTCTTGACACACAAGAACCCCAGATTCAAATCCCTCTTTTGATGTGAAAGAAATAAAAAGAATAGTAAATGTTGATGTGTCAGTGGCTGAACGGGAAGGATTCTGGGTTCGAATCCCAGCTTGGTCACTGAAGCACGGTTGAATGACGGTTGTGTGGTCGTGAGCTGTGACAAGCTGCAGAGTGGGTCAGGGCATGACCTCAGATGAGAGAAAGCTAGACACAGATCCAGACGCTCCCCCTGGGGCTTCCGAGAGAATAACCAGCAGCGGTTATGAAGCAGCAATCAAACTTGTTAATGTTCAACTTTAAAATGCAGTTCTTTCTGGATAAGTGAAAAATCCTTTCAAAATTTTAAATATTAATAACCAGCCCACCCACTTTAGTCTCCAACCACACAGCAGCACATTTTACCTGTGTACTGCCCTCTGAAGCTGCATTTAAACTGCATTTTAGAGTTAGAAACTCAGGGGCACCATAGAAGTCCATTATATGGAGAGAAATCCTGAAATGAAATTTGTTTACATTATCAGTCAGTTTTTGTTTTGGAAGTGAACTGCTCCTTTAATAAGGTATACATTTCAAATAGATAAAGGATATAGCCTGAAATAGTTTGCTGCAGGCTTGGAGAACAACTTTAGTTTCACTCTGATGGGCAAAGATGGAAACCAAAGAACAGCACAGGGAAGAACCCAGGTCCCAAACATTTCCAGATGTCCTGTCTGCTGCTTTTTTTCCTTGATGTTCACTTTCTTCTCCATATTGTCAGTGTAAGACCACAGACCAACTACAATGGCAAGCTCGCACTGTGAAAACACTGCATAACTGAATAAGAAGATAAAGTGATTTTGTTGAGCATTTCCTTCAACTACAACCATAAATGATCAAAAGCTTATTAAAAGTGAGTCACTGAGAATTGTGTCCATGTCTCTGTGTGGAATTTGCATCAGGCATAAAATATGTGTTATTTGAAACAATGGAGGAGTAGTTCACTCCTTATAATAAATTGCTACATAAAAGTCCAAATTGCAAAAAAATAAATAAAAATAGATTATGGGGATGAAGTGCATTTTCAACATTTCGTTTCTGCTGAGCTGAGTGCATGATGCATAGAAAGGAACATACTGTACTCTCAGCGCTGCTGAATTGTAGCACCATGTTGCTCATGTGGGCAGTGTGAATACTGTAGTGTGTTAATACAGTCACCAAAAAATATGTGCAACTTATGCATCACAGAATGTGTAAAACAGACCTTATTCTTCTCTAATAATAGAGTGCTGGAAATATGTCGTCACATAGGCAAAAACCCAGAAGCAAGGTTCCATTGTCCCAGAGTCGATGGGTTTTTTGAATGGGAGTTTGATTAAATCCCCTAAAATAAGTTGCTAGTAAATAAATGCTAGTACTTTCACATATTATTCTACGACATAAAACACACTAGGTACACCCCACTCATGATTTTTTTTAACGGTTAAGTTTCTTGAAAAAGACAGTTGCTAACAAGTTGCTAAATGGGAAGACAGACATTAAACGTCATCATGCCAAACAGTTTATTAATTCATAGTATTTTCATAGTAATAATTTGTACAATTAATTGTAGAATAACCAATTAATAGTTTCCCGCATTTTAAATTGTTGTTCTTAAATGCAACCACAAGTCCTCAGATGCAAGACGCTCGTTTTCTAGAAGGATAAAATAATTTTTGTGTAACCACCTTAACAAAATTATAGCTGAAATGTGTTACTTTATTAACTAAAATAAATGTAATCTTACCATATCCAAAAACTTGCGGATGAAAAAAAAAATATTAATAATTGTATCCGATTCCTTACCTTAAGAATCTGATTCTACAATCGGAATAAATTTTCAATTCCCTACTCCTAAAAAAAAAAAATTAAATAAAAAAATTAAAAAATATGAAGTATAACTTTTTGAGAGAATGTGTCATACTGCCTGGACTACTATCATCGTCCCTGGTGTCCGTAGCAGTCTGTTCAATCTACAGTAATCCAAGTGACAAATTGAAATGGCCACTGTCCAAATCTGACCTGTGTCTCCAGTCCTTCCTCTGCCCTGCATATGTTCTGACAGAATGCTCTTCCAGCAGATCAAGTCAAATATGAGTGTATCTGCAGTCTTGAATCTTTACTTTTTTCTTCTAAATAGTTTTGCTAAGCAAACTTTCAGTCTGCCGAGACACTATCAGGCAAGCAGAAGTATGCAACTAATGGTGCTGCAATAATTGAGGTAGCTTTTTGTTAAAAGTTGCTAAGCATATAGAGTTTTCCACCTTGGGTTTCAAACTATTGTGCATATGCCCAGTAGGCCTGAACAGCGTTCATCAAATTGTATAAATTGATATTTCTCTGTAGGAATCTAAATTCAGAGCTCACTAAAATGCTTTCCTTCAGCTTTGGTTCTTTTAAAGAGGAATTAAGTGTGATATGTTTAAAGAGTAGCTCTTTCTGTGTGCAACGGTGAAATTGGTCATGTCTTGATTGTTTTAGTTTGGCAACAAAAATACCAGATTGTTGTACACTTGCAATATTTGGCAAATATTTTGTTGGCACATAATTTTGGCCAAATGTATGATAGACTATGTTGAGATAAAAAGGGAAAAGCACACAGAGAGATAAAGAAACATATACAAACCATGATTAACTCATTTGACCTTCATTGGCCCCTTCTGTTTTGCAGAGTCATTACAGCTAACTTCTCATATTTTTTTCAATGCCCAAAGGGATAAGATTTCCCAATCAGCTCCTTCACTCAAAGCCTGATCTTATTTCTGCTCAGGCATCCTCATCCTTCATTAGTGCTACTTGGCAGTTGCTATAATGAATAAAGTGACCCAGTGTCCTGTCAGGCGTTAAACCATCAAATCAGACAAACTGAATCTAAGAGAAGTTCTGCTTATAATTTAGCTATTTCACACACTAACAATTTTTGGGGTGTTTCCAAAGGACCTGGGTATCGCTTCTCATGTGTGTGTGGTCGTGACAAAAGTAGTGTGCATGCTTATTATGATTATTAGTGTAATCCGCAGGAATGCAAAAGACAATCCTTGAAGTGAGAGTTTATCATTTGATGTCATTTTCTCCTTAAGAAAAAAAAAAAGTTATTTATTTTGGGTATGTCATTTGTATCTCCATGCCGAAAATGGGGGGTGCCAGGTAAGGGGTTAAGAATTTTTTAAAGATTTACACTTAAGGACATTCTTACGAACTTACGAAAATTACCTTAAGAAACTTCGTAGCTTTTTTCTTAAGAAGATTTTCATGAATCCGACCCACCAAATTTGTAATTAAAAGGGCAAACAAAGCGAGTCGGCCATCTCTGTTGTCGCCCTAAGGCTATTTCATCTGAGTTTTCATGCCTTTAAATGTCAGTGCAAGACAACTCCTTTAAAAACTGAAAAAGTTAATTACCAGTGACATTTCAACATGTGTGTGCAACACATTCTGAATAGATGAGGCTAACCATATTCAAACCTGGTCACATCACTTCTTATTTGGGCCGGTATCATCTTATGCATAAGTGGACGTTTTGTAATAGTTTTTGTTTGTTCCTAACATAACTGTAACCCCCATGATGTCATATCTATAGTCACATTTCTGCCTGGTGTGTGAGAACCAAGGTTAGAAAGTCCTCACTCTTTTTATGTGTTATAGTTTTATGCATAAATGACATCGTGGACTGGGTGGAGAGGGGTCATCTACCATTATGTCGAATACTGAACCCTGTTTAATTCAGTTACAATTCTTTCCAGCCTTAGTTCTTGGCTGAAAGTGGTACAGTCAAATAAAACTTGAGCACTAAAGTTGGTTTGATGTTCAGTGCTTCAATATTACAAGATCATATACTTTTGATACAGCAACCATTCTAAAATGACAATAATACAATGCTAATTGGCCTTCTGTCTTGGCTCAATAACACCTGAGCAATTAGCAAATCCTTTTTCTGCATAGTTTATAAATTTGATTCTTGTAATGTGTTTCTTTATAGTCCTCATTCATTGGACCCATAATGGCGTGTCTGTGATAACAAGGATCTGAAACCTTGTCAGTTCCTGAGACTTGATCTAAAATAGCTGTCTGATCCAGAGGACTGACATCCAATTACTGAAAAAAAAATGTTTGCAATAGATATGGCAGAATACAATTTACATGTTATAAAAGGGAAGCCAAATGGAGCCATTCAATGCAAACAACATGATTTTTTCTTATTACCCAGTATCTGATCCTGAAGGTTATTGCGAGTTTTAAGCACCTAACTGGTTGTGCATCGTTCAGCCTTGTTCAGTGGCAGACTCAGTCAAGAATCTCTCCGGGGACACTTGAGACGAGATACAAACAAAAGTGACAAGCCTGAGCTTAGCAACTGTAAGACAGTGTTTGATAAATGGAGCAAATCTGAAATTGCTCGCACAAGATTATGTCTTATGAAGAAGGTGCAAAGGTAGGATTCATGCATGTTTTCAATCTCTTCAAAGTCCTTTAGCCGATGGATCTCATTCAAGTTCTGGATTTCCTTTTCCCCCCACAATTAAACAACACAACAGCCTCAAATCTCAAAAAGCGTGTTCATGTTTATCATGGCACAGTGTGCTGTGTCTGAGAGGGTTTGCACAAACACTCCTTCTGTGATATGCTGTGTTGGGGATCTCTTTGAAGACTACCCTTGTGTGACCGTACTACCTCAAATTGATTTCTGGTGAATCCCACAGATGAATCGCTGGCCTGTTCCCTCGCTTCACCTTCCTAACCCTTTTCAGTAATACTATTGAGACAAGCTTTCAGTATTGTGCACTTTCTACTGCATTAGCAAGGCAGTGCTGTACTGAAATTCTGCTGCTGTACAGTTTTCCACAATTAACTCAGTTAAAGATTTTGAAAAGAGTATGAAAATGTGATTTGATCTTTCTTACATGTATTTTTACATGCACGAGCCTAGAAACCACTTACACAATTTAGGAACACACTGCCAAACATCTATCAATTGTCATTGTAGTGGTCAAATGTGTAAGGGATAGAAAATGTTCTTGTAGTGCATCTGACAAGTCATGCATACATTTACATTTTAAAATTGCATTTAAAATAAATTGGTCAAAAGAGAGCATGGCATTGAGGAATCAACTAAAACACAACATCTGTTCATATTTTATTGTGTCTGCATTTCTCCTCTTGCCACAGTTATTTCTTACCAGGTTGTAACATGTTTCTGTCCAGCTCGGTGTGAATGTGCTGGAGAGAGAAACAGAATTTTAAAGAAGCACATTTGAGAAGCTTTCCCTCATTAGAGGATGCACCGCATGGAGAAAAGAGGCCTGTAGCAGAGCCACTGGTGTTCCTCTTGTTTATTCTTTCACCCGGCGCTCTGACAGAGAGCTTGGCATGCCCTGTTTGTATGTAGAAGAAAGATTAGGTCCCTTTCTTGCCTTTTCCTCAGCGCCTGTGGTTACTTTCAGAATGAAGTGGAGAATTTAGAGCACAACCTGCATCTCCTCTTGAATATAAATTGCTATTCTCTGAATTTTTAAAGGAGGGAGAAAGAGATAAATAAATCAAATTTTCGGTCCCAGCTGAGTTCCCCCTGCTCAACTCCGTTTGTATTTTCCCCCGGCCCAACCTTGGCACAGAGGAAATTCAGACAGAGCTTCTCTGGAAACATTCGCACAGTTCACTCTAAAATATAACTTCTGTCATTGTTTACACCTCCTCATCTTGTTCCAGATCTGTAGATTGCTTAATTATTTCAAACAGTCCCTTTTTGTCCATACTGTGTTGATTTGGACCCCATTGACTTCCATTATGTGGACAGAGGTGAAACAAGATGATGATTCTTTTATTTACATATGTATTCATTTATTTATATTTTGGAGGTGGTGAACTCTTACTCTGTCAATATAGTTTGCAAGCTAAATGAAACAATTCTTTAGACTTAATGTAAGTTTTAGTTATGTGTAACACTGTTGAAAATCCAGTGGAGGAAGAGAGCAAGTGAGAGAGAGAAATGAGAGTGTGCAGAAGCACTTGAACAATTATAGTGTTTTAAAACTATCAAAGGAACCATGTCAACAAGGCCCCATTAATTTTACATCTCTACATTCATATCTGCACCTATAATCTCCATTACTGCTGTCTGGCTGTCTCGTAATGCATAATTGCACTCTTTCCCTGGAGAGAGTCAATGGCTTTCAATACACCATCCCTCTTAGGTCTGTTTCTATAAGCAGAGTTATATAAATTCTCTGACATGCTTATTAACTAAAGACTGAAAATTGCCAGAAGTGTTAAGTCCTAAAGAAGTCATTATAATTTGTGTTTGTGTGCTCACTCATGTTAAAATTAATATTTTATACATTCATAGCTACATTTGCAAAGCATGGATATTTGGTCATTCAGAAATCCTTAAAATTAATTAGGGCACAAAGGCGATGAATTGAATTTCTCAAACTGAAGCTAGGCCTTGGTCTTTATTTGGCACCTGTTCTTGTGACTAAACTTGAGCTGGGAGATGAAGTGGAAAAATATTTTGATATATTTTGAAATATATATATATATATATATATATATATATATATATATATATATATATATATATATATATATATATATATATATATATATATATATATAGTTGTGTATGCACAGATGTTAAAATACCACACAGGGCGAAGATCATGGTTATTCCTATTGAAATGGTCATTTTAAACTTATCAGCTTAAATGCCATTTTATGTTTTAGCAAGATATTTGATAAACACCCAGCCCCAAATGATACGTATTAATTAAAGCCATAAATATGGCATTTGTTTAATAAAACAAAAAAAACAAAAAGATTTGTTCAGCTATTGAGTGAGTAAGACACTCTGGGAGTGTCTAATAAATATCATGAATGAATATCATGTTTGAGTCGGTGGTTGCATATGTATTATTCAGTAACTGCACAGACATACATTATACTGTAACTGTGTCTAGCATGCTCCTGTTTTGATTGGCTGCTTTCATTCCTCTGAGAGTGTTGATGTCTGGCTCTGATAAAAGCCCAGTCAGGTTTAATTATTTATTTTCTTCAGTAGGTTGTTTGCTAGGTCAAGTCCGATTTAAGCACAGCTCCACGAGAAGTGTTAAAAGCAGCGTTTATGCCAGAGTGAGCAGTATTTTCCTTTTCCATAACTGTCAAGGCTGGACTTTTAATTGATCCAGTGATGATCCCCCCACCTACTGAAGACAGGATTTATACTTCAGCTAAAAAAGTATTTTCGTAAGCCATACCTCTTATATGTGTACCTCTGACTCTTCTCTTGTTCTTATGTCCTTTACTTAAGTGAAGTCGAGGTCAATTAATATCCCATCATCTTCATAAACCCCACTCACTCCTGAGATATACAGTAAGTAACGTCACTGACCAATGGTGCCCATAGATCTAAAGCCATCGTCTGTTCTCATAACAGAGAATGAAGGACTCCTCAACAAGGGAAGATAACTGAAGGATAAATAGTTTTAATTTTCCTCTCCACACTTGAAAGCTAAAGCATGAAATTCTTCAAGCAGATGGGTTATCAAGACTATCCAGAATGGTTCGCCTTTGGGTAATCTTATGGTTAGTGCGATTTGTTTTATATGTATTATTTCATATTGTGGTTTATGTATTGTATTACTGCTAGTATATATGCTGAATGCATTACATTACATATTGCTGGAATTAATATGCATCAGTTTATCTTTTAAC
The DNA here is from genome assembly GCF_003368295.1 of Carassius auratus. Lineage (NCBI taxonomy): Eukaryota > Metazoa > Chordata > Actinopteri > Cypriniformes > Cyprinidae > Carassius > Carassius auratus. The sequence goes on along the minus strand of NC_039271.1, from coordinate 3,416,197 downwards.
ATTTGCTACATGCATGAATGATACTTCAAATAATGTGGCCTTGTTGTAGAAATGTAATGCTATTTTTGTAGTTGTTTATTTTGTTTTAAATTTTCTGATTTAAGATTTTTATCTGCCCGGCAATACAGTGTCACAAAATACCACAAAGACTTAAATCTAGAGACTCCAAAATATCATGGTGGTGCAATTTTATTTTATTTCGGTCCACTTAGAGTAACCTTGCATTGTGCTGGCAGGTTTTGCATGGGCAAGCATCAACCCCTCCACCAAATCCCACCCCACCCCCACCCCCCGGATCAAAGAAAATGTGATATGTACTTGACAGATGTATTCTATGCATGACAGTATATATGTGGTAAGTGTTGAGTAAGCACATAGCATCACTGTATTTTACAAATGCAACAGAAGGAAGGAAGCAAGATGTGGAGGGGGATGGTTTAATGATTCAGAGGCTGTGGTCAGGGCATTTTTATCTGGCACTTATAATGTTCTGTTCAGACCCTCCAGGCTGCCTCGAGTGCCCAAACACTGTCTCTGTCTGCCCCGAGTGTTTACTTTGTCTTCCTGTCGTGACGCAGACTAACTGGTTACCCCCCACCTTGCACTTCTCCCTCATCATCCCTACACAATCTGCGTCTTCACAGTATACACCATTCCCTCCAACATGCATTTAGCATTCCTTACATGTTCTTTCGGCTATTACAGAATCTGTCCTCTGTCCGGGCGTGTGCTGCTTTTTGGCGAGAAACACACAATCCCCAAAGTCACCAGGAAGCTGCCATAAAGCGTAACATTTACAAATAATCCCTCGCTTCAGCAGAAATGCTGTTGTGTGAACAGCATCCGTAATAGAGCTACATAAATATTCTCCAGCAGCAAAAAGCTGGTACTGATAAATAATGGATCCTGTAGGCACGAATCTGTCAGGGTTGCCACTTTTATGGCACGGGGTCGGGGATGGACAGGTGTGTAATAATTTGAGTCTGAAAACCTCACAGATCTGAACCCAGAAGACAAGCATTATATGCACTTGGTTGTGCTGAAGAAAATAAAGAGCCCTTGAATATTTTTCTCTGTAATATAGTGTGTATTATAATTCAGTGATGACGGACTAATTTTCAATTACATAACTTGGTCAGGCTGATTTATCCTTTCTTATTGTTGTTGTAAACTGTAATGGTTCTTGTTGTGCTTCTCCTAATAGGCTCATGAAGAAAACTAACATATTTCCTTCAGTGCTCCACAGCTTGTATAAATCATTGTTATTATCCTTGGCCGAAAGCCCTAGGAAGCCACTCGTTTGAGTGGTAAATTCATCTGCATAAAGTTTCATCAGCCCTCAATTCTTCGACTGATGTTTACTCCATGGATCCTTCATTGTTGTCTGTAATAGTCCATAATGAGGACAATGCACAGGTACGAAGAAACCGTTTTATCATTCATGACAGGACTTTAACTACTTCCAACTGTACTGGAAATAACAAGCTTTCTGGGATTTAGGTCTATATTCTAAGCCAAGTACTGAAATCTGTTGACAAAGGGGAGTTTGCACTCGCTTACTTTGGGAAGAAGGAAGAGATTATTCAAATATTTTGAAATATATGTGAATATTTCGTTTTTCAGGTGAAACATATTTATCGGGCTTCTAAAGGTGAGGTTTGTAATTTCCTCTGTGCTGGTATCACCAAATACACTTTCAAAATTAAAGACTATTTTCAAATTGGGTTTCCTTTCACTTCTGTCACTGATTAGACAAACAGATAATCAGCGTAGTTTGAATGTTTTATACGGAGCCCCGCACATGACATGCAAGAAAAAATAAATCAATTGTGTGGACGATTTACTAATTCGTTCCCTCAGTTTACTAAAACGTGCACGATTTAGCAAATCAAGGGAACGAATTAGTAAATCAAGCGCAATTTATAAATCGAGTGAACGAAAAAGTAAATGGAGGGAATGCAATAGTAATTGTGCGCACGTTTTAGTACATTGAGGGAACGAATTAGTAAATCGTGCGCACGATTTAGCCCACTATTTTTTCCTGCATGTCATGTGAAGGGCTCCGTAGTTTTACTTTTATTAAAACTCTGCAAACTCAAACTTGGAATTTCCTCACATGTAGTTGAAAGTCGATGGACACATTGATCTTAAAGCAAATATCAACCAGAAGATTATATCAAATTTTTAGAACAATGAAAAACCATGGCTTGGCTCTTGCTAAAATAGACCCATTAAAGTGAACTACTTTTTAAAGACTGGCTTGATGCCGTCATGTTCTTGTCTCAAACACTGCACTGGTGAAAAGGTTACGCTTATTGTCATTTTCTGAGTGACTCATACCTGTAAATTTCTTCAGGGACTCTCCTAACTGTCTCTTTCTCAGTCTGGTTCTCTTTGCTCCCTGGTGTTAGAATCCGGGCCGATGGTTCTCTGTCTAGCGGGGTGACATTTAATAGATGTCTCTCATCAGAATGTTAAAGGAGCCCTGCAGCCTCCCCATGCCTGACAGATCTGGTGTGTGCGTTTATGTGTGTGTAAGATCAAGAAAGTGGATAGGATAGAGATGTGGCGGCCCTTCATTTAGCCTGACACATTTTCTTGATTTCCCAAAAAGTCCTAAATGAGTCTAAATGAGGATAAGTATAAAGATTGACAAGTACTTATCTGCCATAACCGTTTTTTTTTTTATTTTTTTGCAAGCTTTCAATCTGTATTAAGCAAATTAAAGCAATACCACCGCTGCTGTCTTTGTTGACAAAAGTGTAGACATGTTTTCAGAATAACATCAAATAAGTCTGGTTATACACAACTTATGAATGGGTATCTACACTGATCAGTTGGCTAGCACCCTTTCTGATGTTTGCAAAGCAACTCCAGCCACTGGAGCCAATTCAAATATGAATTCACTGTATGCATTTGAATTTGTTGTGTAACCTCAGTGATCACAAGCTGCATTTGATGTAATGATCGGGAAGATGCTGAATCAAATTACTTTGGATGTTCAAATATGCTCTATAATCCAAGAGAGAGTATGTTTGTTTGTGCAAAGATTATGTAACTAAGTCAGTCAGTTATGTGTTCGGTAGAAACTGAAGCCTGGGAATCTGGGAGAGTTACATACGTCAGCATTCGCTTGTATAGATAGAAAATCTGGTTCAGGCCATTGAGTTGTCCCAGAAGATGAGGGTGAAAATCGATTAACCCAGCTTGGCCGCTAAGTCAGTCTTCCACTCTGGATGCTTGTTCCATGGCACGATTATTTATCCTTTGATGAATTCACTGTGTGCTGTGTTTATGGTCGTTTGTCAGATTTGGCTTACCATGCATATGAAAATTGATTGTGTTGGGTCTACAACCATTCTAATATTTGGATTTGATTGACAAAGTCTACTGTTTAAGACTGATCTAATGTTCCTATAAAAACTAACAGTTCTGCAGCTCGAATCTGACAAGTATATAGCTAAAAGATATTTTCAGACAATAAATTGGAGCCTAATAGATTCTGTGCATGACAAACTGCTCATTAGAATTTTTTTTTAAACAAGATGTATGTGGACTTTTCTCTTAAGTCATTCATCCCTTAAAAAGATGAATTTTAGATATTGATTCAGTTTGTCATTTATTCCTTCTGGCAGAGAAGACAGCGACTGCAGCAATTTTAATTTCTGATTCATCAAGCCTCTGAGAGCTTGAGAGTTCATAGCAACAGGAACTGAAACCTTTTACAACCTTTGGAATAGATTTGGCTGCTATGCACTTTGCATCTTACAGCAGATATTGATATATGTAGTTTTTGTCAGCTCAGAAATTATGCAAAGTTCCTGAACTAACAAATGGCTCTATTTTAACTTATATTACACTAAAAATATATATATATTTTTTTTTGTATGCATTGAAAGCTCTCCAAATACTTAAAAAACAACTAAGGGGACTAACCTGGGAGATGCTAATGAGATACAACATGAAGGTTATGGTACTGCTCTTCTAATATGCTTTAAATCCAACCCATTTTAATTGTTCACAATTTACATGATTACTCTGTACCCACTGATTATGTATTTCAGACTGTGAACCACAATTTGACTAAATATGATCATTTACATAATTGTAGGAGAATAATTGGGCGCATTCTTAATGCTTACTTGCCATAATGTTATCATAATAATATCCCTTCTGCTTCAGTGGTTCTTTTTAGAAAAGGTCTTCTTGTTTTTGTCTCTTGGTATGAAATCTTCTTCTTTTTATTTTTATAAAAGCAGGAGATTTACAGTGTGTGAGAGTGAAACAGACACAAACTCTGTTAGGTTTATCTTATTTAAAAGAGAAATTCACCCAGAAATAAGAAATTCTGTCATCTACCCAAATTCATACCTATTTATCATACACAGAAAAACTGATTGGCTATTTACACTCCAAATTCCAAGTTTTCTAAAGTCACTATATCTTTTTTTTGTTGTTGTGAGGATTAGATTAAGATTTAAGTTTAAATCCTGCCTTCTTACAAAGTTTGAGCAACTTGGTCAGTAGATGACATAATTTGGGTGAACTAGCCTTCAAAATGATGACCTTCTACAACTATTAGAATAGAAATCTTATTTTCCTCACAGAGCTACAAGAGCTCTTGAAATAATAGTTCTGAGATGTGTAGACATGGCTAATCACTTCCACAGAGCTAACCCCAGGTACAGCTCAATAGTTCCATAGCCATACGTTTAGGATCTTTGGTTTTTAAGTAGTGTTTATACCATTACTCGTGTAAAACTGTGTGGAAGAACTTAAAAAGAGCCCCTTCATCAATATTTTACAGAACAGTCTCTCTCTTCTAACCTGGGAAATCACGGGACAGAGACAAACATTATTATAAGTAATGTTTATTAACAAATTCATACTTCTTACAACTAATTTGGGACTTCAAACCACACATCTGCATGTTTACATATTAATATGGAAATAGGCCAAGCCACATCACTCTCTAAGCAAATGTCATGTCTTGTTTTCATCTCTTTCATTAGTGACTTTCTTCCAAGTGAATGGCTAGACAACGTGTGCATGCGCAAGTACTTCTGCAGGCTTGAGAAACTTAATTGGAATATGGGTGGGAGCTTTCAGACCACCAGAGGATGGAAATCTTGCTCCATTGTGATATTAGTCACGTTGCACATTCCCTAATATTGGGCAATAACACTGGATGTAATAACTTAGTGACAAAATGTAAATGAAAGTGTTTGATCTCATTTCACTGAATCCACAATACTTCCACCAAAAGGCAATTACATGATATAAAATATATATGCAAACATTACTGTGCAATTTAAATGTCTTCCTGTGCTTCCGGGGGTTGTGCTGCTGTTGTTGAATTGGTTTTTAAATATGAATTCTCGATCACAGCTCAGGCACTGCAAGACCATGAATTTGACAAGCCATCTTTACAAAATCTGATTCAGAAAGGGCAAGGTTGCCATTTGCAAGGGCTTCATGCTACAGCTATGCTTCCCAGACCTGTCCTAGAGGTATCCACCACTGCACATCTTAGATGTCTACTTTATTGAACACATCCAATTCAGATTTAGCTGTCTCTACTATTGAGCTGAAGGGCACTATTTTAACGATCTAAGCACATGGTCTAAAGCGCATGGTGCATTTGCACTCAGGGCATATCCCAATCCACTTTTGCTAGTTTAATGATGGGAAAACGGTCAGCACACCTGGCCACATGGTTTAAATGGGTCGTCCCTATTCTCTTAATGAGTAATGGGTGTTTAACATGCAATAAACTGATCAGAGTCTCATCACCTGTTAAAGCCAGTGGAGTTCACGCCATGCCAGATTAGCTACTTACATGGCGGTATGTAATTTTTTTAATGTTTGTGTGCTGCTGCACATCCCTGTATGTGTAATAAGCAAACATGCCCGATGAGTTGAATCAGGTGTTTTATGTGTAGAGGCAGGGGGCCTTTAGAACAGGTTTGGGAAACTTTTTGTATTGAAATGATTGATAAACCAGCCCACTCAGAGAACTTGATTTAGATGCACAGCATTCATTCATGTTTGTGTATTCACATACTTTCTGGGCTGAGAATGTAGAACAGCTTCTAACTAGCAGGGCATTAGATATTTCACACTTGGTGCACTGTCATGATTTATTATTATAATTTTTATAAAGCAGTTTATCCATGCATTGCAGAAGAGTGAAGGGCAGGGAGTCTGGTGAGAGTGTCCATGCCTCAGTTAAGCATGCGGCTGTGGGGGGAGGTGGGAGGGACCGGGGCTTCAGGAGGCTTGGGATTTGGGGGCAGTTTGACTGACAGCACTGAGCTTGATTTTTGTCCACTGGTAAAAGCTGAGCGTCTCTCAGGAGTAGGCCGTAACTCAGCGTGTAAACACTCTCGGTTCCTCTACGTGAGCTGTCTGCTCGAAATGGAAACCCGGTCTCGGAGCTGACCAGCTGTACTTCTTATTTTTCAGAGACTTGGGATTTTGTTACGGTGGCAAGCCATGAATATTAGTGTTTAATGTGGCTAATTGAATGGAATGAGCTTTGACACAGCTTTTTTTTTTTCGATGCATGGGATTTTACTATTATTGGAGCTTGCTTAGACAAGTTTGACTAATATTATTATCCATACTTACGGTTCAGGATATGAACAAGTTTAAGGATGAAACTTGTCATCCCACAGTTTGTGCTATAGACTGTGAGTACACTTGCATGTGAAAACATCAGTTACATTAAAAGAAAGAAACAAAGCCTTATCTAGAGAACAGAATATCATAGGCTATGGTCACACTGCAGGAAAATGTGGGCCGTTTTTTTTTTTTTTTTTTTTTTTTGCACATATGTGACTGAGACAATGTTATTTCATGACAGTGTGAACAGGACAAACCACATGGAATCTGGTCATTTCGTTTCTCGAAATTCATCAAAATTCTTCACTGACAGGAGACACTTCAAAGATTTTACATACTGGTAATTATCAAGCATCGCGTTATTTCAATCAGGTCCTGACGTGTACCAATCCTGTCTTGACACCTATCACCTGCGGTCTATTTAAATTCCCATTATTCAGTGTCTCTCCATCGCATCGCTGTTGCAGTTTGTTTCAGGACATCTGAAATCCGCATCTAAGATAAGTGAATGTTTTTTAATCCATATCGCTGTGTATGTTGTCGTTTTGCATCGGTTGCAGGAACGAATATTAAGCATATTTGCAGCAGTGTGTATCTGTTCATACACCTGGAGCAATACGCAGCTAAGAGCATGCAATCGCTCTAAGGACACGCCGATTAAGCAAAATAATCAATGTCACTGGTGTTTATTTCTAAGGTTGATGTCACGTTAACCGTTTCAGATGCACGCAGCTTCAAAAGCAGGCATTTATCGGCTTCTATACATAGGGTTATAAGAACGTGACAAAAATAGCCACGTTTACATTTTTTATTTCTTCATCCAGATTTAAAGATTCGGTGGACCACATGAGACGTAATCTAATCCGATGTGGTGTTTACATGTGCTCGTGCTTCGCTTTTGGGACATAAGTGGCTACGATGACATGCAAAATATCAGAGAGGAGAAAAAAAAACCAGGGTTGCATTTAATATTTTGAATAGCTGCTTGGAATTAACAAACTAAAATTGAACCTCTAGTGTAAAATTGTGTGTTCCGTCATGTGGCCTGAACACGATTACATACACACTAAGGCCGTCTTATATCGTACCACTGGTGTGGTCGGGGCCATTAAGTTAAGCCAAAAAAGAAAGATGGCGTCTGAAAGTTGCGGTCGGTGGTCAGATTGTGTGTAAATGTATGTTTCTGAACAACGTTTTCCACTTATGTAATTTCTAGCGAGAAATTAATATTGCAGTAATGAAATATCCACTTAGATATAACCAAAGCTCTCTATATTTTATGTAGATCATTAAACCATTACTCCGCCTCAGAAGCCTGTCCAAAATCCGTTGCATGAGGTGCCTTTGGGGAAAAAACGCTGCCTTGCAAAGTCATTGAATGATTAGCCAGCAAGTCATCTGCCTAAGTTTTAAGATGCAGCCATAGTGTTGTTTCTAAGCTGAAAAGCAGTTAATTTGCACATCCTCTTTTGCTTAACTTTGGGTGACGCTTCTGCCCCCCATCTTAATGTGATTTTTCAGCATGTTAGACTTAAATTGAATGATATACAAACTGCCATCGTATTAGGCTGCTGCTGCTGCTAGGGGTGTATGCTTCCCCCATACGGTTCTCTCAAATATTTTTGCATAAGCAGCTAAGCAACATGCTTGTATGCTTCTCTCCGAGTTTGGGTGATGCTTCCCCAATAAATATAGTATCAAGCAACATTTCTCATCGCTAGCCATTCAAATTGCATCAGTTGTGTTGGGGAGTTTTGGCATATGGTTTTTTTGGGGGGGGTTGTCTTGCTGCTCTCCACGCTCTGTCCAAGCCTGGCTGCTTGGACAGGCATGTGGAGTGTTGCCCAGAACATAACCATACCGCCAACACTAACTGTATGCAATTATAATTGTCATTTAAATCTACTTGACGGAAGTGGTCCTGATTGAAATTTGATCATGTGGTGAAAATGACAGACCGTTGCAAACGTAGTCAGTGGAGAAACCGTGATGTGCTGAACTCTTAAGTACTGCAGTGACCGATCTATACAAGCTAAACTTAAGGGGTTGTATATATATTGTGTGTGTATATATATATATATATATATATATATATATATATATATATATATATATATATATATATATATATATATATATATATATATATATATATATATATATATATATATATATATATATATATATATATATAAATAAATTTTTTTTTTTTTTTTTTAAACGCTACTCAGTGGCCTCTGTGGTTAGTTCTGTATGATTGCATGATTCATGCCATCTTTATATTGTTCTTTTGCACGTTCAGGACTGTCATCTGAGCGATGATGTGAACTGCCTTATCAAAACAATTTATCTAAGTAATAAATCTGAATTGAACACTAATGCTTGAAGGATGAACATTGGCATCTGCTTTTTTGACTTGGGGTCAGTAACCATCCGGAATGCTCTAGCAAACACATAGCAACACACTTACATGCTGTAGAATTCCTTTGAAATCACATAGGACAAGGCATACCCCCCCCCCCCCCAAAAAAAAACCTGTAACTGCACTGTAACCTACGTAAATTTAAACTTCCTTTCCTTTGACTACACCTTTCCCTTCTCCACCTCCATTCATCCAATGCTATTTCTATGAGAAAGCAACTTGTTGGTTAAATGTGAAGGACAGTGACATGCTCCTACACACACATGTCTTTTCATACATTTATATTTGACTGGAACAGCGGTTGCCATGGAAATGACGACGACCCTGAGGCTTTTTAGTCAGTCTTTTGTTTTGCTGCCTGCTTGTGTTTGCGGGTTGTTGGCGGGACTGGGCCAGCAAGATAAGACGCAGTATCAATAGCAGTAGTCGTGACTGCACTGTGATGCACCACTGGGAGAACTCGACACAGTTATCATGAGAGCCCCATAAAACAAAATGCCTATACTTCTCTCTCTCTGTGACACACCAAGACAAGGACATGGCCATAATAACAAAGAAAGAAGCGCAAGTGACACATTTATTGGATGTAGGTGCCATTCCTGGTTCAGCTTCAACAAATTCAATGAATTGTGCTCTTATCAGGAAAAAAAAAAGCCAATTAATTTGTGTTCTGAATATGTTCTGTCTGTAATTATGCAAAATCGTCACTGGTCTCATAGCTCATTAGGTTTTTTTGTGGACAGGGGATTTACTGTATTGCAGTCAATGTCCATTATCGGGATTTTGATTTGATTTCATCTGATGGCCTACTGTAATTAAAATGAAATATTTGCATAAACCTAAAATGTATTGTTTATTGTCATGCCTTTTCATAAAGACTCCACCCATTTACATTTTATTTCCTCTTTATTCTACAAATGAATTCAGTTCCAGCAGCAGTAAACTCCTCCAAATCTGTTTTAATCAGAAAGGGCTAACTCCCTGGAGTGGTCAGATGATATTAATGGACTCTATTTTTATTTTATTTCTTGTTTTGTGAAAAGCAGAAATGCATGCCAGGCACTGTGCCGCTGTGGGTCTCTGCACATTGTTTTGGAGCACAAAAGAAAATGAATGAATGCTGTTACCTCCATACTACCTGATGGTTTGGTGTTGTGCCTGTGGCAATATGGAGCTCTAAAAGGCGGCCATATTGGTGGAGTTAATGACATACTGCTACCTTTTGTGTCTGGTTCAACATCTAGTACTTCATCTCAATGCTGTGCCTGGGCTCAAGACTGCAACATATCACTGTCTATTTTACTAGACCCATGGGATGGGACAAAAACTAGCCACTTTCCCTTCACTGAAGTCATTTGAATGCTTCTACTTCTGTTCTGTGTTCCACGCTATTGGTTTCTAGTATGATTCCCATGCCTCCTATTACTGCTGAACATTCATAAATTGCAGTCATATACTTTCTTCAGGCAATACCTGGAACTAGAATATTCTTTTTTTTATTTGTTCTATAATGGTCTCACATTATATATGGCATTTAGAGTTATGGAATTCTGACATATGTGACAATAGTGGAAATTGTTTGCAAGCAATAAGCTCCCTCTCATTACAAAAGGTTGGCTGCCAACCTAAAGGATGTTTCTAAAGGTATGCTTTAAGAAAAGTAGATTCTAAAATTGAATTTGCATGCATGTTTTATTGATATGGCATGCCCCGAGTGCTTTGCAACAAAATGATTAAAGATTATACAAGCTGGAAATTATTATTTGGATGTGTATTTTCTGTAGTATTGATAAAATCTGTTTTGTTTTGCTTAAATGGTTTCTTTGAAATGTGTTAGTGCAATTCTATTTGAATCAACTGCGGGTTGTGTCTCTCATGCATGCTTTTAAGGGCTGCCAATGAAGAGCATTTTAAATCCGTCGTTAATGAAACTCCAGGAGAGTTCCATGCTGTCTTTAGAAGAACCTATGTAGGCAGTAGGCGAGTCAAGCCGTGAGGTTTGGAACAGCTATTAAGTATGTCAGAGTTATAGCCGCAAGACCTGGACATTTGATATGGACCAAATCCTCTTCCAGCATGGAAGGTGGAATTAGGCTTCTCTGCATTTAGACTGACACACAGTTAAACGGCTCAAATTCACACTTGCTGCTGTAAACAACCTTTCCATTACATCGTGACTCCATTGCTCTCTTAGGTGGGTGGCAGACACTATTTTCATGTCCTGTGCGTAAACGAAAGCATTGATTGAATTCAACATGGAAAATGAGATTGGTTTTACCCTTCGATTGGTGTGCAAACCGCTATGGTCCCAATGACCTAATATTCTGTTTGTGTGAAATGTAGAGGTTAAGGATTTTCACTGAATCTGATAATAGAACAGAACATCAATCAAGTCTTAATTTAACAATAAGTGGTTATTGAGACCCGTTCATAGTTATCCAATTAATGCATAAGGCTCAGAAGTCTGAGAAATAATTCAAAATGGTTCAAAGTAAAAAAAAAAAAAAAAAAATTGGGGGTAGACGGTAACCCCTTGCTATAATTCTGTAAAATGGCTGATTTTCCCATTGTTTCATAAAATCATTTTACTATACAGTAGATGTCCAAGTGTTTCTTCAATGTGCTACCTAAATCAATCCAATGTGTGTCTCCGTACTTTTATATAACTTTATGTATGATTTGCTCAATAGATCTAACACAATCAAATGTCACTTACTGGAATCAATTGCCTATTTCAAAAAGTTTTTACTACCACAAACTTTTTGTTTCACATTACACAGTTTTTTTTTTTTTTAAAAAGCAAGTGAAGGGTATGGATTTATGGTGGTTCTTTGAATCTAATATGCACAAGAGATAACAATAGGAAAGTTATCCGCCTGGAATTTGTAATCTAATACCAGCTGTGAGGTGGAGGCAGAAGTGGGACTCTTTGACACTTCTATCGTACTTGGTGCTTTTAAACCTCAAGCTTTGCTCATCGTTAAAGGAACACTCCACCGTTTTTTGAAATAGGGCTTATTCACATTATTTCCTACATTTAGATAGGTGGGCAAATGCATTTTTGTGTCAGTGCATGCATTGTTTTAGTTTGACTGGGTCGGCGTTAGCTTAGCTTAGCACAATGAATGGAATCCTTTGTTGCCAGCTAGCATGGCCTGAGTAAAAGTGATCAAAAAAATAAAAAAAACCCACCTAATTACTACTTGTGGACTGCGTATTCACAACGAGTACGAATAGCGATCCAGATTAACACTAGGCGATTTCCTAGGCAGATATTGGCTTGGGACTATATTATGGGGAAGCACAGGCGAAGCACTGCTGCTTAGGCGAAGCACTGCTACTTCGGGGCAGAGAATCACGCAACACATGAAATCCCACGACTTCCGTCAACATACCGGCGTGAATAGTAGCTGCCTGCCTGGCTATTTTCCTTACAGTACACGAATGGCGATGAACATGGCTGATTTTGAGAGAGACGAAGAGGGTGACTTCTCAGACAGTCAAGAACCAGAACCATACCTATTTGAACCAGAGTTTACAGAAGACGAGCTGCGTGCTTTGTAAATAGAACGACAGTAGGAGACTGCGGTCAAGCCAGCCGCACTTCAGAAAAACACCGTCAAGCCAGCCGCGAGTGAAATTTATATGCGCGTGTATTAGTTGCGATCGCTCAACAGCCTGAGGACGTGAGGATGAGAGCCAACATGAACTGGTGGTGTGAATGTGGGGGAATATGCCAATCTATGCCGACGGAAATAGAGTGTCTTTGCTGTAGAGAGTGGGACATGTTTTTGCCATTGATGACCAGGCTCAAAACGTCAGATCAAGATGAGCGTGCCCGAAGTTGTGTCACATCTACAGAGGATTTCACGGCGCTGATCCATTCTGCAGTGCTCGATTTTTTTTTTTCCGGTGTGACAAAGTGAACTGGAAAAAACGCCCCACGCCGAATAGACCAAATGGACAGCTGTCCACAGAGTAAGTGATTATTTTAATCATGACGCATGTATAGATCGACCCATATTATACCTGTATTCACATAGAGTTGATGTTTTCATGTGTTGCGTGATATCTCTGCGCCGAAGTAGCAGTGGCTTTCTTCTGTGCTTCCCCACAATATAGTCCCAAATCAATATCTGCCTAGGAAATCGCCTAGTGTTAATCTGGATCGCTATTCGTACTCGTTGTGAATACGCAGTCCACAAGAAGTAATTAGGTGGGTTTTTTTTATTTTTTGATCACTTTTACTCAGGCCATGCTAGCTGGCAACAAAGGATTCCATTCATTGTGCTAAGCTAAGCTAACGCCGACCCAGTCAAACTAAAACAATGCATGCACTTGACACAAAAATGCATTTGCCCACCTATCTAAATGTAGGAAATAATGTGAATAAGCCCTATTTCAAAAAACGGTGGAGTGTTCCTTTAAGTGTACATGAAACCCAATGCAGAGCTCCCTGAAACCTTTCAGAAGCACACTGCTCAGACAAAAAAAAAAAATGAATCCGTCTGAATGGGTGCTACAAAAGAGCAATGGCTTCCTTCCTGACAGGAAATGACTCATGAAGTGTCTTAGTCTTTAATTGGCATTGACAGAAGAGAGAATATGACAGGAGAAGCAGGGTCTCATGAGAAGCCACCCTCTCTAGCAGACATGCCACCCTCAGGCTGTCAATCCCACAATCCTCAGGAGGCATCTCATGGGCGGCAGTTGAATGGTGTTCCCCTACTGAGCTGCACCTGCCTGTCTTTCTGCCAGAAGAGCTTACAGATGAACACATGTGCAGAGCATACACATTCATACACAGCTGCTCACCTTTGGGAATAACTGGCTTCAACTTTGTCCTGTATTTCAATAATCCCTACACCCACAACGTGTGCTATTTGATAGAGTGGACTTGTTAGGAAGTTGGGAAGCCAGTTACCTGAGCAGTGGTAGTACTGTAAATGACAGACAAGCAGGAAAAATCAATATCTCAGTCAGGGATGTCAAATCAAATGGTCATTTCTCAATTCCTTTTTGATTTTTGTAAGCTACTAGATGTGTACCGGCAACCACAGGGAGGGGAAAAAAAACTATCGTTTCACAATATCCAGGTCAGAGCTGGGATGTTGAGAAGTCGCATATTTTCCAAATTCATATTTGATCTGAACGTGCCTGCAGCTAAGGTTGAAAAATACTGTAACTACATTCCAGCTGAAGAAGAACTTCTCTCAGATGTTTGCTGAGAGATTATTACAGTGTTATGTGTGAGAACTTTTTTTTTTTTATTTTATTATTTAGCTGACTTTTCAACTCTAGATATCTTCACATATTCCTTATCTAAGCAACGTTTCTGGTGTGTTACTAAGCAGGTATGTTCCCTTAAAGCCATGTCTCAGAATGCACATCTGCTTTTCTAGTCCCAGTCTACAGGCTGTTCATGTACATTTAGTTTTCCCCTTCTTCAGACTGTGAGCTCTAATCTGATTGAACTATCCTAACTCAGTTTCTTCGAGTGAACCGTGTTTCATTAGTCTGCAGTAAAAGTATAAAAAAAATCTTATCAGATCATAGTGTGGTAATTACAAGTATGTCTTGCTTACTTAAGGATGATACAGAGAGAAGAATTAAACACAAATTATTTTGTTTCAAGCACAACTGTGTTATCAGGCAAGAATTAATTATCCTATGTTAGAAGAGCTAGCTGCTTGTCGAAATGATTTTGCAGACGTAAATTCAAATTCCCTTCTCAAGAGACATAATCTTCATTATTTGTCCAATAATGGAAGAAAACTCCATTATATCTGATTTAGTCCTGATCCAAGGGGCACAGAAAGATTGGGAGGTGATTCTTAATTAGCTGTTATCTTGTGCGGTACATGCCCTAAAACACAGTATTTTGTTTCCATTGATCAGTTACATTTTGCTGCTGAGATTCGGAATGAACTCTGATATGGGATTCCTCAAGGTAAGAATCCCAACACACTTCATTTTCAGCAATTAAGCCCATAAGTTCTGCTGCAATGGCTGGTGTACTGAATTGCACAGTGCAGGTTCTCTGGATTCAAAACCCATGTTTAGATGAATGACCACACATGCATCTGATGACATTGTTGCACGGGTTTCACATATTGCATCTGCTTTGTTTGCTTGTTCTGCTTTAAACTCTCTTTAATGAAGGGAAAATGGATAAGTGCTTCTATGGATTAACTAACCTGAAAAAAAGAGAGACTTGTCAGGGGCCATGAATCATATTTAACTGGGCCTCATGCTAGTGGTGGAAAAAAGGATGGCCATACTTCCTGCCCATGAGAAAATTGAAAGGTGATTCATTTCGCCATTCTTATTCACAAGTCCTCTTAGGTGCATTTTTTTTTCAGCCTTCTTGACCCCAGCGGTGCCTTTCTTGATGTCGCTCTGCCACAATAGCCTCTTCATTAGGAAATCATCTTGTATTTGTTACTTTTCAGAACCAGCTGTCTTCATTTGCCTTTGCATATTCCGCAATATTATTCAGATATTAGTAGTAATGAAAGATTGTTGTAAGAAGAGCCTCATTGTCATCTCTGAGTCTGTTTTCCCAGTTTGTTTGCTTCAATTGCACCCACTTACCCCTTCCTGCACTGGTGCCTTTTCACATTATACTATTTGGATCTGAACCTTTACATGCAGAGAATGACACTTGGCACATCGAAGCCACTTTCACTCCAATCAAAGAACCAAAGTGTGAAAGCTTTCTGAGAATATTGTCATAGTAATGCAGTATTTACACATTTCTGTGCCATATCATTAGCAGTCCATTAATTGCTCCTACTACTGCTGCAGAAAAATTGCTTTGTCAGTTATTTATAAGGAAGCATCTCCCAGTCTTACTTGAGAGAAAAAGATAAGTAACTTTTAGTATTTCAATATTTCCTGATGGGAAACTGTGGTGTGCACTGAACTTGTGCTACAAATGTTAGCACCATTACTTTTTATTTGTTTTTCAAGTTTAATGATTAAGAGGATTATTGATTCACTAAATTTCACTTTTATATTGAGTTATAAATTGGCACTGTTGAATTCAGAATTCTTTGTTTGGAGGCCATAAAAAAAAAAAGGGCAATCTCTCAACAAAAAAGGCGCAAGAAGTCATAGCTCTCACAAGGTAAAAGGATTGTATTAAGACAGGCAATTAATTTTCTTGTCAGGTCAAATCCTTGATTACTTCAAGATCTTTTGTAATCTTAATGGCGCTCTTGTGTTTTAAAGGTCCTATGTGCACCACCTTCAATGGGTATTAATGTAATTTCCACAAGAGAAATAACGCTCACCTAAGCATTAATGTCTGCTTAAAGCTTACCAGATTAAACTCTCTGAAAGGCTGTTTCATGTATATACTAAATTGTTTTAACTTAAAATGAAACAAGTAATTAAGGTCATTCTTTATGCATTAAAAACACTCTCAGAAAGCAATTTTATGCCTTTTTTCTCTGAACCGAGATAACGAGCTTGGCGTGGCCCTCATTGCTTTGAGCACTTGAAAGTGTGCTTGTTACAAAGTGACAGGGCTTATGGAACCCCTCGGATTTGTTGACAATTTGTCTTTGTGCGGTTTTCAGAAGCAGTAGGGGTGCTTCTGATGAAAATATGAGACTTTAGAAGGAGTGGAGGTCAGTTTGTCCTTTCCTTCTGACATCCATTACCAGTGGGTCTTGTACAAGAACTCTTTGTAAATAAATAGCGTTTAATAAAACATATTATATGCCACTTCACATCTCAGCTGTGTATAGTGCTAACTTGCATACCCTTTAAAAGCATCCTTTCCAATCATCATAGCCAGACTTTAGGCCATCAGAATAAAGTCCTGCAGGCAGCTTATTCCAGCCAAAATCTGTCGATTAGTCAGTAAAACTGGAATTAGGGATTTTAGCTAACTCTTGCCAATTGTGTCTCCAGTATGCATATATAGTAAACCGACTGTGGGCCATCCACTAGTGTGACGTATGAGGATCTTTTGAAGTAGGCACAAATGATCTGTAAATATTCAAAAGCAGCAAGTTAATACATGCCAAATTGATACACACATGTGCCAAATGTTGGCTTTCTCTTATATGGTTATTCTCTGGCAAATCAACAAAAACCTGCTGCTTTGAGTGGATGAAAAATGAGAAAAAAAAAAGTTATTGCCCATAAAGTGTTGTTACTTATAAAAACAGTGAAGATTTGTCTCTATGAGCCTAATAGTGCGGATTCTCCTTAAACTGCCATTCTGATGGAGCCCGAGCTTGGGAGTAATTTAATGACAGCCGAACTGCCAAAATAACAAATGATAGTGCTATAGTAGGTTAATGTGCCGGAAGCATGGTGGACCACTAAAGAACCTGGATTTCACACAATCCCTTCAAGAACAAAAATGTGTCTCAAGATTGTTCTGACATATTTAATCTTCATTCGTCAAGTAAAATGTTAACCCTTCCGCAATATGGAAATTGTCAGCACTAATTCATCTTTATTGACCCGTTCAGAGTCCTTTAAATGCTGTTGAATCTCTTTTCTTTGCTGTTAAAGGCTGCCGGAATAAGTTACCTCTGGAGTTGGCAGTTTTGTTCATGGTTGGCATTTCCAGTTTTGCTGCTGATGCAAATGGTTTGTTTTTCTTGGAAGCACCGGAGGGAACATTGTGCAGGTGGGTCTTTATCTGTGCCATGTTTCGTATTGTGCAGTAATCAGGCTTGGCCGATGCTAATGATGAATGGAAAAAAACATAATAATGCCTGAGAAAGCTACACAAAAGCCCTCCACTTAATCTGAGAGTGTATTGTATACTGCAAATTAAAATTACTGGAAAAAAAAACAACCCCATAAAAGCTCATTAGGACTTGCTAATGAATATTGCGCCAGTGGCGTACTGGGAAGAGGAGGCCTATACAAAGAAATCAGACCAGTTGAGGTGCATGTGAATGTTTAGCTTTTTGGAAATCACACAATGAACTTTTGTTTGTCTTGTTAAGAATTGTATTTCTAATGGAAGTAAACGTATGTCTGCTGTGTGTGTTTGGTGCTTTATTACTCAGTGCCAATCAGCAATGGCAAAGATTGCCTAATGAGTCAGGGTTATCTGCCTTCTGTATGACAGCAGAAAACATGATTAATAAAGATATTTGAAAGAGCTCTACTCAAAACATTCGTGTAAAGATGGTTCTTGAGACACAAGATGCAGCATAATGTGATGAATTCAATGAACAAGATTGAAAAACCGACCACAAATTGCCTTTTTCTTGACCCACGTACACTCTCAGCCATCCCACCTGCGTATGACCCTCTCCCTGAATGCAGTGCTGGTTATTTCAATATAAGAAACAGTCATTTTAGAGCAGCTTTTCATCGGCTCTTACAGCTTGGCAGTCTAATTGACTCCCTTCACTAACAGCTTCCATCAGAAAGTAAATCACAGCCACAGGTATCATTGTGACACATGAAGAAGTGTGTCAGAAGCTGTCACTAATTGCATCGTAATAAATGCACATATGACAGAAATGCCACAGCAGTGAGGAGATGCATGTGATAAGAATGCTGTAGGTTTAATGCGCACTGAAAACCGACTGTAATAAGCACCTTTTAAAGCTTGCCAAGATGCAAGTATTTCTTGTCAAACAAAATGTGAAGCTCATGAAAATAAGTCACATTTCATCCAAAAATCAAAAGAGAAAAACTCAAACATTTGGCTTACGATGCATTTTGGAAATCTTAGTTATAAAGGGTTTTTTTTTTTTCTTTGAATTGTCATTACTCTACAACTGCTTTAAAAAAAAATACACTAATAATTATATATATATATATATATATATATATATATATATATATATATATATATATATATACACTAATATTTCAATCTAAAAAAAACGAACCTGTAAGACAGCATTGCATGTCTTCTTGGAAGCGAATTTTCATAAAAATCCCATAAGACCTGTAAATGTATACTTAAAACATTTGTAATCCGTTTGCTGTATGTAGAATTTGAGACCATGCTAAGGTTAATAAGACTTTTAAAAGCGGTTTCTCTTGGCCTTAAAACTCTTATAATTGTGCAGTGTGTTTGATGAAATCTGATAACTGCCAGGCTCTCTGAAGACCTGATGCAATATAAAATAAACAGGAAGCCCTTCATTGCCTTCCAAGTCGTAGTCTGCACACAAACAGAATTAAAAGCATTGATCAAATGCCAAACATGAGTGAGAAGTGGCAGTGTTTACTGTTGATCGTGACGATTTATGCCCAGGGGTATGGTCCATGTTACGCATTATTAAATTGTGCTTATACTTGCATGTTAATTCACCACCGTTTCAAATGTTAGGAAAGGCAAAGTAATTTTTTATTTTTTGAGTTCGAGAACTTTTCATTATATTTATATTGTTTTATCCGTCTTCATCAAGATGTTGTCAAGACTAATTTTTGAAACTGCAACATTAGTATTTTTTTTGGCAGTGTCTTTTTGAAGAGTGTTTAATCGTTGCAACAACCATCTCAATACAAACTGAGTGTAGGCAATTTGAATAAATTTATAGCAAGTTATTTGAAGCTACTTAGCAGTCAAAAGGTCATCTTCTGTGTCTTGACTGCAAACATAGCTGTGATGTAGCATTCATTAAATACAGACATATTTTTAAGTTTCAGACTGAGGCTGTGAAATAAGACAGCGAGACCCAGTATTCCACCTTTCTTGGAAGCTAGCTACTGTAATTCGAGTGGAGTAATTACTTGAGCTCGAACCTCCCTTTTTTTTTTTTTTTTTTTTTTTTTTTTTTTTTGCTGATTACATGTCCTTCATGGTCACATTAAGTTAGCCCAAACAAACCCAGTTTCTGGCTCCCTGTGTAAAAGGAACACACGAACCCCGGACTGCAAAGAGTTTTCAAAGTCAAACCACCACCTGAATTTCGATACACCTTGGGCCCAGTCTGGAGTCATAATAAGCACTAGCCTAGCATGATAATCGCTGCAGCTAATTAGCCTCTTGTGGCAACCAGGAGGATTTCCAAACAAGGGGAAAATCTATGGAGCCTTTGTCTTTATAATAATAGAATAATCATAGTGAATTAATGAAGTAAAATGGGACTTTGTGTTAATTCATAATATGCATTTATTTGACCTTTCCATTTAACAGATTTTTAGTAATGCAATAACCTGGTATCAGACAGCAAGGAATATTCTAAACAAATTTTATACTGATTTTTTATTACTACTGAGGTTGCAACGATGAGTGATATTCTTGCTTATAGATAAGTATTTATGAAGTACATGTGATTTGTACTTAGTGTCCGTTTACTGTCCCAAGTCAAAAGAATATCTGTGATATTTTGGCGCAGAAACCTCTTTCAGTGTAAATTTATTTATATATTTTAAACCAGTTCTGTTTGCCATCATTTGGAAAAATAGCACACCTCAACAAGATACAGTTTGATGTGTTATTCTATGAAGTAGTTATGTTTAACACCTGTGGTTGGTTAGAAGAACACAAATTATTAAGACCATTTCTATATTAGATGTTGAAGAAATAGGTTTCGATACAATAGATACTATTCGGATCAAAGCCACTGGTCTCAAACTCAATTCCTGAAGGGCCACAGGTCTGCACAGTTTAGCTCCAACCGTAATCAAACAAACCTGATCCAGCTAATCTTACTCTTCAGGATTACTAGAAACTTCCAAGCAGGTGTGAGTTGGAGCTAAACTCTGCAGAGCTGTGGCCCTCCAGGAATTGAGTTTGAGACCACTGATAAAAGCCAAAGTCAAAAGAACGAAGTGAATTAATTCTATGCACTAAACCAATTGAAAGAGGAATGTGTCACGGGGCGGGCCGATCAAGCTGCACCCACGCCTAAGACCCGTACCACCCTTGGGGAGTCAGACAGAGGCCAGGCAAGGACGACAGACAAGGCTTCAAGTAACACAGTATTTTGAGTATAAAAATGGAAAAGGGGATCTAAAATGGCGAGTCTTCTGGGCAGGGTCGTTCTGTCCTGTGGACCTGCCGGAGGCCCACGGAGTGCAATGTAGGGGGGTGCTCTGGTGAGTGGCTTCGCTGTCTTCCAATGGGAGAGACGAGTCGGGGCTCACAACTGAGAGGAGGCTGCTGTAGGACTGTTCAGGTGCGTATTTCGGGTGACGTACTGCTCCTCTTCTTCTGCAGATGATAGGCAGAGAACTGACTGCTGAGGAGCTCCACTGCAAGTAGTCAGGTGAGTATTCAGGTATGAAATCCTCTTGAAGGACTGGCAGACACAGAGCTTACAACGGGAGAAGTTTGGGGTGGAGGGCTTCGCTACGAAGCAGTCAGGTGAGTATTCAGGTATGAAATCCTCTTGGAGGACTGGCAGACACAGAGCTTACAACGGGAGAAGTTTGGGGTGGAGGGCTTCGCTACGAAGCAGTCAGGTGAGTATTCCGGTATGAAATCCTCTTGGAGGACTGGCAGACACAGAGCTTGCAACGGGAGAAGTTTGGGGTGGAGGGCTTCGCTACGAAGCAGTCAGGTGAGTATTCAGGTATGAAATCCTCTTGGAGGACTGGCAGACATAGAGCTTGCAACGGGAGAAGTTTGGGGTGGAGGGCTTCGCTACGAAGCAGTCAGGTGAGTATTCCGGTATGAAATCCTCTTGGAGGACTGGCAGACACAGAGCTTGCAACGGGAGAAGTTTGGGGTGGAGGGCTTCGCTACGAAGCAGTCAGGTGAGTATTCAGGTATGAAATCCTCTTGGAGGACTGGCAGACACAGAGCTTGCAATGGGAGAAGTTTGGGGTGGAGGGCTTCGCTACGAAGCAGTCAGGTGAGTATTCAGGTATGAAATCCTCTTGGAGGACTGGCAGACATAGAGCTTACAACGGGAGAAGTTTGGGGTGGAGGGCTTCGCTACGAAGCAGTCAGGTGAGTATTCAGGTATGAAATCCTCTTGGAGGACTGGCAGACATAGAGCTTACAACGGGAGAAGTTTGGGGTGGAGGGCTTCGCTACGAAGCAGTCAGGTGAGTATTCAGGTATGAAATCCTCTTGAAGGACTGGCAGACACAGAGCTTGCAACGGGAGAAGTTTGGGGTGGAGGGCTTCGCTACGAAGCAGTCAGGTGAGTATTCAGGTATGAAATCCTCTTGGAGGACTGGCAGACATAGAGCTTACAACGGGAGAAGTTTGGGGTGGAGGGCTTCGCTACGAAGCAGTCAGGTGAGTATTCAGGTATGAATTCCTCTTGAAGGACTGGCAGACACAGAGCTTACAACGGGAGAAGTTCGCTGCAAAGCAGAAAGGTGCGTACACAGGTACGTAATCCTCTCTTCAGCGACAACAAACCGAGAACTTACGGCTGGAGATCTTCGCTGCAAAGCAGTCAGGTGAGTATTCAGGTATGAAATCCTCCTGAAGGACTGGCAGACACCGAGCTTACAACGGGAGAAGTTCGCTGCAAAGCAGAGAGGTGCGTACACAGGTACGTAATCCTCCTCTTCAGCAATGACTGACAGAAAACTTACGGCTGGAGGAATTTACTGCAAAGCAGTCGGTTAAGCATTCACCTACGTGTCCCTCTTCACAATGGGTTGTCCGATAGTACACTCAAATATCTGTGGAGTACAACAATGTTAGCCTCTTCTTACGTCTTAGAACGTGAGCGAGAACTCTGGTAAGTAGTGGACACCCGGTGGGTTTAAGTTAACACTTCACACATCAAAACAGTGCATCACATCACTTCATCACTGCAATTCAACACTCAGTGGGAAATGCATATATAGATGGCCATTGCCCATTCATGTCAGAGATCCCATAGACAAGAGAGAGAGGATGGAGATCGATTGGACTGCTCACAGTCTCTCAAAAACGATCTTACGGTCCAGCAATTTCCTCCTTCCGGTTGAGTCGGCGTGCTCTTTCTCCCAAACTCACTAGGCCGTGCCCTAGCCCGGTGTTCCGTTGTTATTGGTCCAGCGGGAGGCAGTTGGGGCGAACATTAGTACCGCCTTGAAAGTTGGAATTTTGTCACCTCGTGACAAATGACTTGCTTTATATGCAATGGAAAATTTTGTCTGTTCAGAGGTTTGTGGTTTGCTGTGACTTAAGACGTGATTTTTGATTTAAGAGAATTGGGATGGATGTTTTTATGAGATATTTTGTGTGGTATTGAAAAAAGAATCTAGTCAATGAATAAAGCATTCAAGCAGTTTGTCATAGAAAGACCTTGAGCCATGAACTCCATGCATACTGCAGGCCATCTCCCTTGCGAGGTGCATTGGTGGTATCAGTCTTGTGGATTTCTCATTTGAGGTTATCATATTATTAAAGCTGACCTTGCGTTCTTGCTCCAGACCTCTCAGGAGAGGCAAGGGCTATTGTTTCACTATCATCATAGGTCAGGGAGGTTACGTACAGCCAGTTCTCAGGATTGTTCTTGCAAGTTTCTCATCACCCTGATATGTGTGCTGCTTCAAACTCAATAAGAGAGTGTGGTGTGTAAAGTCTGCCTGCAATCTCTTTTCATTTTCAGCTGACAGAAACCCCCTGTCAGTGAACCGCCTAAAATGCACAACCTGACGATGAACTCCCAGATCCCCTCAAATTCCACCGTGGATGCAAAGCAATTGCTGATAAGGCTAAAGGGTATTATTTATTAACTCTTTATTTATTTTTCCCTCACCTGTGATAGTCTGATATGTTTATTGCCAATTATTCCATAGATGAATCCTTTTTAGAAAGCTGCTGTCGGATTGGAAGGAGAGGTTTAATTTCACTTTACATAAGCGATGTATTGCCTTCACTCAGCACAAGTGATTAAGGTTAAAGAGCATTAAAGAGTTCTCAAGCCGCCCTTAGTGCAGAATGGATGTGATGAGAAAAAAAAAAAAGCTCATTCCTGGTTTATCATTGTTTATAACTAACAATTATGACTTAGTTGCAGAACATAATGGAGATGTCTCATCTTTTTGAGCATGTAGACTCCTGAGAGTTTCCAACAAATTTTAACTTTACAAAACAATGCCATGATGACTGTAATTATATAGCTGGTAATACTATGAGAAAAATGGCTTCATATTGTAAAGGCTGACGTGCTCACAGTGTCAGTGGCATGCCATTACTTCAGATGTTGCCCTACATCCAGACTCGTCACTGAGAGCTTCTACACAGGGTTCCCATTATTAGAAAAAAATCATTAAGTAGTATTAGCATTTAGTATTTTGATATTTTTCAGCCAAGTTCACACAAACGCATCTGTTTTTGTGGAGTGCATGTAGCTTTATACCCTGTACTCTACCTAGGCCCTCTGCCAGATAAGTCATCCATGATTGGGGATAGAACGTTTAGTTGGGTTGATGCAGAAAGAAGGTACAATTATACTGCCAGTCTGAGACAGCAATTTTGGCATCACTCACATGCCTCTCACTATATTAGCACATCATGACTGAGTCTCCTGAGGTCTTCTGCAGGCATACTGATAACTCTCCAGACTAGAAGAAAACTGAGCAATCACCTTCCGCTGGTGGGTAATTGGAGTTTCAAGCAGTCATCAAGGATGAATAGAGGATTGTAATTTTGAAATCAGACCCCCTTGTTCTCTTCGATCCCCACAGACACACACATTTGGCATACCTCTGTACAGTAGTTGTTTTTCACTGAAGAACCTGGTGACAGAACATTGTGAATGGTGGAGGGCTCGCTGGCTCTGAATCCGAAAGAAAATTAGCTCGACAATACTGCTGACAGTGCTGCTG
Organism: Carassius auratus; assembly: GCF_003368295.1. Classification (NCBI taxonomy): domain Eukaryota; kingdom Metazoa; phylum Chordata; class Actinopteri; order Cypriniformes; family Cyprinidae; genus Carassius; species Carassius auratus. Next base: position 3,391,431 of record NC_039271.1, on the reverse strand, counting down.
ATGCAAAGTGATTTGATGCATTCTTTGAGAAAAGACATGCGTAGAAATCCACCTCTGCGTTGCTGTTTTTTACATAAACCTTTCAACCACAGAGATTCACAGGATGGTAACTACAGGAGAAGTTGCCCCAGAGTCTAACATGTTTAAATGACCATAATACTAAAGAAAATTATAAAATTAAATCTCCATGTTAACTATGTCATGACATAGCACAAAGCTACAAATGATCAGTTTGAGGTTTGAAGTTTTAAAGTTTTTGTCCTGACCCACAATGAGCACGTTTTCTTTTATTCGTTTCTATTTCTGTGCCGTCGCACTGGGTACCTCTTTACTAAAACCTCAATGGACCGAAGTACTGCTCCAAATGTAGAAGTTTGATCTGTGGAATAATAAACCTCAAACATAGTCTGACTGATTGTGAAAGTTGAGAAACATTAGATATTTTATTGACCGATCCCTCTAGCCTTTTTTTTTTTTTTTTTTTATGTTTGATGTTTTTGCATTAATGCATTATTTATGTAATAGATTTTTATTTTATTTTATAGGGACTGCCATTTTCCTGGCACTGGAAAGGGTCATTTTGCATTGTTGCATAACAGACTCAATCACAGGTCTACAGATCAAATTCTCCAATGTTATGTTTATCCCATGCTCATCAACTCTAGACCACTAAGACCTCCTCTCTGCTCTGGTTCCAGTCTGATTCTTTCATCGCCTATTTTTGGGAAGCTTTTGTCACTCTTGACAGAGATTATGCAGATGAGACAGCCACACGCATCCTGGAATGGTTTAACGGGTCGGTGTAAACAAAGAGTGGAGATGGCTTACGTGCTGACAGGATGTGCCTCTCCATCTCAACTTTCCCTCAGGGCTGCAGATGAAGGGGTTGCATCTCCTCAGTTCAGAGCTTGTTTCACAGCCGATGTAGCGTTGTAAGCTTTTCTCCTCTCCCACACACCTTTTTCAGCCGAAGAAGGGAAGCGATTTATATATGTAGTGCTTTTTAAAACCTCCACATGGCTACTGTAAAATTACTCAAAGGGTTGAATTGGCTGAAGGCCTCAGCTGGATTCATTTCAGGCTGGTTTTGTTTAAAGCTTGTTCACTTCCTTTTTCTGGGAATTCTCAGAGCTGGACAAATCACCATTGCACACAATTGCTGTGTTACTCTCTGTACTGCTGCCTTAATTTATTCATTTTTTTGGCATGCATGAGTACATCACATTAGTTCATTTTTACCAGCTTCTTTTTTGGAGGTTCCATAAAAGCATCAATGTATTTTGTCTTTAACGTTACAGGTTAGGATAGATTCTTGCTGGAGGGCTTGTGACTGTTTTTTTTTTTTTTTTTTTGGAGCTGTCAACTTTCTTTTAACTGCTATCTTTTAAAAAGGTGTTAAGCCTTTTTTTTTTTTTTTTTTCATTGTTCCTATACTTGAGTTTATACTCAGTAGCATTTTATCTGTTGGTGTTGTGTTTTTTTTTTTTGTTCTTTACGCAGAATAGAGATGTTGTCCTAGGTTAGGTGACAACATCTGTCATTTCCACAGCTCAGAAGAATTGAGTCAGTTTTATGAAACTCGTTAATTCTTTGACTTCAAAGACTGGTGGTTTGAAGAGGATCAAACATGAAGAAGGGACTTGCTTTTTCTAGGTCAAAGAACCTTTACGGCTCAGGTCTGCCTTGAGTTAGGACTAGATTTGCGGTTAATGTTTTGCACAGACAAGACATTCACTGGTATCTACACAGAAGTCATTCGGCCCAGTGATAAGATTACAGCTAAGTGATTCTTAAGGCATGCTTAGTGCAGTATTCATCATGGCTAGAAGTTGTCTTTTAATACCCCTTTCTTGTAATTGTGTAAAATCTCACTGGAAACTGCTAACTCATTCTGACAGCTTAGAAGGAAACCAGATCTAAAGAAAATACACTATTTCAATGCAAAGTTATTATTTTGATGTGCAACCATTGATTTAGATGTACATTTTTCCACTTGTATCAATTATATAAATCTGATGAATAAATGATAAATCCCATACGAGTATAAAATAAAAAATAAAGGGGCTATTATTGCTTTTTCATTTATATTAAGTATAACAATATATAATTTAAATTATCTGAAGAATTTTGCCTAAAATCTAATGTGTCTGCATCTTAAGACCTCTGCTTATAGCAGATTTCTCAAACTCTGACCACTGTACAGTCATTTTTATGGAGTGACTCATCTCTGCCTGCTACTCCTACTCTCATAAATCCTTACATATTTAGTGGACTAATGATGCCTGAGATTATTTTCTTGAGAATTACAGTTTAATCAGATCAGGCAGGTAGCAGTCCCATTAAGAACCAGAAACATCACAGCCTGGCAACTACTGTACCAGTCAGGATTAAAAAAATACATAGCATCATTTTACATACAGTATATGCTGTTTGTAATTAAAACACAAGTGCTCTTCCACTGCTTTGTTTATGGTGTGTCAGTGCAGTACACTTACTATTAGTCCACATTTAGCATCAACATTTATTTCTGCTTTTCTGAAGGATGGCCTTACTGCAAGCTCTTTTTTTGACATTGGAAACTTGGTAAGAAATGTATCGGCATCAGTGATGCTGTTGTTTAATTCATAATCATCTACTGTGCTTCCATCTCTCAAAAGAAATACGTAGCGACTCTAGAAGACCGATGCATGCAGACGTGATTGCAGCTGTAAAGTTTGTTCTGTTGAGTCTTTGTCCCAGAGCATGTTGCTTTTCCACTCTGTAATCACCCTTCAGGCTTGCATTTAGTCAGAAAATCAAATGTTTAACTGGAAACATCCATTAAGTTGAGCTGAGCACCAGATTGACTAATTTGGGGAACCATCTTAAATCGGCATACAACTTTAGGCTTGTTTAAAATGGCATCACTGCTGTATTTTTTATAAGGGTAGTTGTGCAGCAATTATTGTTTCTTTTAATTAAAAATTTAATAAAACTGCCCCCGTTTGCTGTTTGTATACTCATTCCTGATCTTATTGTGTATGTACAGTGCACATTCCCAAAGGAAAATAAATAAAAAAAAATCCTCAAAATGGTAACATGGTCAGCCTTGTAAATGACAGCTTGTCAACCAAAGCTGCTGGTGGCGTTTCATGAAAGAAGTTATCCACAGTTGACATCGAAATCAGGTATTGGCCATCCACATTTCATGATCCCATCAGTTCCTGATATTTTTTCCTTAGTTGATTATCTGGATTTGCAATTCTACATTACAGAAGTAAAATAGTCTTCAAAGTTGCAGGTCTATTATGACTCCTCCCATTGAACTCCCATGCCCTTTAAGGTGCTCTTTCATTGGTTGTAGGTTATTGCCAATGTCATTTCCAGTCAAAACATGTTTCACACTGCAGGACTCTTGAGTCGCCGACAGGTCCAGATCTTTACCAAATTTCTTCCGACACATACACGCTTCTCTCAGATAACACACTCCGCGATTGTAACACATGTGATTGAGCACCAGTTTGCCTCCAATTTTGGCCATTTGTCAGCGAGTTTTATCTCGGCGAAGTCTTTCTGCATTTGAAACTGAAGTTGTCAAAAATGTCTTGTTTACTAGACCATCTTGTAAAGAGTGGTACACTGCACTGGTCGGTGTGCCTCATGGAAATAGATTTTGTTCAGATAGAATAAAAAGTACAATATTGGTTTCAAATGCCGTTTCATGTTGACTTGTAAACAGACACTGTAGTCTCAGTTACTCAAACAGTTGCTGTTCAGACTGAAGTCACAGTGGATGGACATGGTTTTGAACACAGAGCTGCGGTCAGTGAGTCATCTTTAACTAGAGAGCTGAGTGCTGGTGAAGTAGTCGGGCCAGCCTTTGATGAGCAGATAAAAAGAAGTGCTGGAACTCTGGCTTTTACTCTCCCCCTTTCCAGCCTTTGAATCAGGAAGGGACTTTTCAGATGATGCCTGTTTGTTTCTCAATTTTTGACAAACCGATCCAGCTCTCTGCAAGCCGGCTCTTCTGTTTGATGAGGAAATGAAAGCCCAAGAGGGTGCATTATTCCGTCCAATATTTCTGGGCTTTGTTTGTCTGTTTTATCTTTGTGTGGCTGTATAATTCAACTAAACCCTCGTCCTCTGTTCAGCAGGAGAATGTGCCAGCGTGACTCTTTTCATAACCTCCAGCATGTCGTCATCTCTCACCCCGAGAGAGCAGAACCCTCTATCACAGCTGTCAAACATGACCGAGAACTTCTGGACTCAGGTTGTGTAGAGCTCTTGCCACAAGGTGATAAGTTATCCATGCTGTGCCTTGGAGCCCCTCATATGATTGCCTTATAGAAGTAATTGGCCCCCAGATGATTCAAGAGTCCAGGATCTTTCCCAGCCCGTCCCACACATTAGGAAAGGTTAATATACTGTATCTGGAGACTGATTCAAGCATGCCTTCCAGTCACATAACATGCAGTCTTATTAAATAAGAGCCATTACATTCATGTAAAAAGGCCCAAGGGCTAAACCATTGGGTGGAGGCAAAACTGTTGATTCGATGTGATGTAATGTGTGCCAAGTTAAGCATCACTTACTTACTATTGTTTATAAGGTGAGTTTGAACCCACAGTATTACACCGTAGCACATTCAAAAAAGATAAATGCCCCTTTTAAAGACTTTTCTGTATTTTTAAAGGCTCCTCCATAAAACTAGGTGTTCGGTTGCATCTGATATATTCCCAGTGAAATTTGAAATGATTTTCTTTCTTTTTCTGAAGCATAAAATGCATACTCTGGTTTCTTAAGAACCTTGCTTTCTTCATTTCCCTACAGAGATCCCTTTACCATCATGTTTTATTCCCTCAGTCTTGCTGCCATTGTCAGTAGACCGTTTTATTGCATAGACAGGTTTTGGCGCACCTCCAGGATGGCGCTCTTCCATTCCCGGGAGTCTCCCAGGACTCCATCTGATCACAGTAAGCAAAACTGAATCCATCACACCCAGGAATAAACTTGTCCGTTACATTCTGGTGTATTTCCCATAGAAAAGTCTTGTGTATTTTATTCAGTAGTTACACTGGAGCTGATAAAGGTGGGACTCTTTAATCTTGAATTTCTTGGTGACTTTTTTTAAAAGACATTTAATAGCTAATGGAAAATACATTAAATTGGAGTTTCCTTTAATCTGCTATCTTGTCTTTTTGTCTCTACTTCTCCGTGTCTCTCAATACAATGTGTTAAAATTGAGAAGGCAAAGTAATCTACCATAATTTCTCAAGTGTTGTCCTCTCTTGCATGGACACAACATCAGGTAACACTGAAAAGGCATTAAAGGAAATATAAGCCATTTGATGGAAATGAGCAGCTTGGACATTCATCAATGCCTTTTGTATTTCACTGCTGTGTGAGTCAATTATGACACGTTTCATTTTGAGTGAACTTTTAACAAATGGAGCTGAGTCACGTTTCTATCACATTCATGTCAACTGAATTTCTCTCTGCAATAACCATCACAGGTGATGTCTTATTTTCCCATGAGGCACAGTGTGGCATGTATTTTCTCCAGAGCTATCATCATGACACTTTGCTACAGTGAGAGATGTCTCCACAAAGAGAATCCTCTGCTGTCAACACTTGTGCTTTACAAATGGAAACGACAACCATCATTTTACATCAAGGTAATGAACCACCTTCAAATGCTAATAACAACTCAATGGACCAGCCCTGGGTTTGACAGCCAGTATACATTAGTAACTATAAATCACAAGTGATCAAGTGATTTTGGGCTTTTTTTATATTTTGTGTTTTTTATTCACTGCAGCAGCTAGATTAAATGAAGCCAATCTGATGTATTCAGACACATAAAAGTAATATCACTCTTTATCAAAGTCAAATTAAGCCTCTGCACACAGTAGATAAAGAAACATGATTTTCACAAATAAGAAGACATTTCACAAAAGGACAAAAAGGATCCTTTAACCCTCTTTAAAGTCTTAATTTCAATCAGGGCACCCCATATTATCTTTAAAGAAAGCCAAAAAGGTTTATTCTTCAAGATAGAGCAGGAATTTCAGTTTGCTAGAGTATTGTTGTAAATTCCAGCCCTTGAGTATTTTTACTTGCTTGTACATTTAATCTCTGACACTAACTTTATATTGATATTGGTCATTTGAAACTAAGCTCTCTTTTACATTTATATCCGTTTTTTCTTTCCCTGTAAGGAAATGCACAAAAGTATATGCTCAGTTGTTAAGAATCCTTATTTTCCCCTTCGCTGTGGTCAACCATATGAGTTGCCCCTGCTTTGAAACCTGCTATCCATAAAATACAGCTCGTCTGCCGAGTTTAATTCATTCCCACATTGCGTTTGTTATATCCATTCAGAAAGGACTGTGCGGCACCCTGGGATGTCTTTGAGCTAGTGTGTGCTCCCTCTCACATACAGAAAAAAAAACTGGAGAACACAGACTCTCTCCCTTGTCATCTAAATAATGGGTTTCATTTAGTCTGATTCCAAGTTTTAGAAACGGCATCCAACAATTGACTTCATTTGCCTGTCCCTTGCTCTCTCAGACAAGACTAAATAAATTAGCGGCAGATTAATATTACACTTCTCTCATAATGTGGTCGGTGGAGAAAACGTGACACGCTGCACACACCTTGCCTGAGGACTAAGTAATTTTGGGGGAAAAATCCAGGTTTGTATTTGCAGAAAGATAGAACAAGTCCGAGAGCCATCTGCTTTGATGCAGACCGCCTGTTGTATTTAAACCTTTAATTTTGTTGAAGTAAAACATGGATGATGACCCTCCCTCTCATTGTCTTTGCAGAGTAAAGCTTCCGTAGCCAGTGCAAGTGTGTGTGTGTGTGTGTGTGTGTGTGTGTGTGTGTGTGTGTGTGTGTGTGTGTTGAGCACCAACATTTCTCCCCAGGATTAATTAGTTTGATTCACACCGTGTCAGCCATGCCAGCATCATTCCCCAGGGTAACTGGCAAACAAATAGCAAAAAAGAGCAACTAGATACCTTTTGTGTGTGTGTGCATGTTAGCTAGGCTTGGATATGTGTGTGTTTGTGTGCTACGCTTTGGCAATGGTTTTTCAGATGCGGTACTCTGCATGCATTTACCCCCCTGAATTCTTTAATTAGCGTACGGTAAATACTTTGACGACAGCAGAATGTTTGGGAGTTGGAGAAGTGAAAAACTTCCAGTCTGACAGCTTGCCTGGCTCCTGAAAGGTAGCCAGCGATGCACCTCAATGATCTCGTCGAGAAGTGGCATACGCTACATTTATTCGCCGGTGCGTATCATTCTGCAGCATGACATGAAGATTTAATGAGTCTTAATCCGAAAGAACAAATCTGAGCTCAACCTTTACAGTATTAGTGCGCCTAGTTTGCGTCATCTCTGGGAGAACCGCTCCAAGGCCGTTTACATGACATGGCTGTCCTGATTGTATATGTTTTGGGATTCATTATAAGCCTCATATCAGCTCTGGAAGTGGCTACTTGTTGGAGGCTGGAAGTAATTGATATGGAAACCTGATGAAAGCGCCACTGTCATTGATGCTCGGAGGCTGTGTTGTGATATATGGGTCCGGGAAGACAATGTTATCGACTCCATAAAGCGAAGGTTCTCAGTTAATGGGGGTGATTGCTGAAAGAGGGAGGGGTAGGATTCATTCCTCAACTGAACACCCACCAGGGAGCCATCTTTGGTCCCTATGCAAAGTGTAATTTCCCCATATGATAATGGTAGACTACATTCTAGTATTATTTAGCCTCTTTTCACTCCTTTGTTAGATGCAGTTGAACGAGATTGACTGACTAGCATACCAAACGAAACAAATGACCTGACCCCCTTTTATTCTTTCACTGTCCGTGAGTATGTACTCATTCATGACTGGCATGCTTTAGTTTTGTTCATGAACTGCATGTTTCATTCTCTTACAAATCACATTTTGTTCCCAGTTTGTTCAGTACCGCTTCAATTAGTCTCAAATCATGACCATGAGGTCCCACCATTAATACTGCGCCTTTGCAACCAGCACATTAATGCTATTTGTCAGTGCTATAATGAGTTTTTGAAGGCAGGAAAGCATTCATATGCTTCAAAAGGAACAAAAAATATGAGTCAGTGCATAGAGCTGTACAAGAATGAATTGTTCACTTAAAGGATTCGTAAAAAAGGAAAACAATCACTCATGACTGAAACACTGCTATTGTTAATGCATTTGTTAACTCTGCATCTCTGAACTTACGGTCCGGAAGAATATGAGTCACCTGCTAATGGTGTGTAGGAACCAGAGAATGCAAATTATCTACAACACGGAGCTTGACATTTTTGTGTTGACCATTCATCTTGCAAATGTCTATTACGAAATAATGGCTTTTAAGGCACCGTGACAGTTACTCGGAGAGCATGGCCGCCTGCAAAAGTTTGAGTTTACTTTTCTGGTTTAATCATACCAGTGCATCATTAATCTTCATCTGCCGGACACTTTGGCATACACATCAAGAGATAATGAGAATGAAGAAATTGTGTGAAGGGAGAGTTCGGGGTTCTAGTTTGCTGACTCAATGGTCACCCAAAAGACTCTAGCTGTGCCCAGCATGACTCAGAGTCTCAGTAATGAGAAACCGTTGGAAGCACGGTAAAGCTGCAATTCTCCGTCACACTTGATCCCTACATGTGCTGAGCTGAAAGTGCACTAGTGCTGCATATTTAACGAAGGCTATCAAGGTTTAATGTTGATAAGATGTCTCGACTGCATTGCACAATTAAATTTTTCATGCACATTGTCATGTGGGTTCATAAGTCTGAGATGACATTGGAATATTTAGGATTTTTTAATTTCAGTATATTTGAAATTTAATTGAATAAACTTGCAACAATTAGATTTTCAACACTCTAAAATGGTATTATACAGTCAGACACAACACGTGTAAATTTTAAAGCTTCCTTTTTTTTTATGGTCATTATTTTACATTTGGTGCTGCAGAATGTAGGCTATACAGTGTGGACCATTGTTTCACTGCCCACAGGCTTGTCTTTTATTTGTCTCTACAGCTGTTTGTGAGTGGGGAGCTAAATAGGATTTTAAAGGGCTATTTTCCCATGTTTGTCACACACCATGTTAAACAAATCTCTCATCAAAGCATCCTCTGCAATGAAGCCCATGGAGCATAGAGCTCATTCACATGCACTAACAGTTTACTCAACCACAAACATGACCGCCATCCTACTAGTCCATGTAAGCCAAAGACTTCCAATCTGAATGTTTTGAACATGCAACTTTATTCTTGATTAATTGCATTTACCATAAAGGAATGCATGTTGAATAAAAAGTCAAGTTTCACGGACTGCATATTTGATGCCAGGGCACAATTACTGGAATAATAACTGCAATCACTTCACTTTAACATAAAATATGAGCTTCAGATTTCTGTTTTAAACTGTCTTGAATGTCATGCACCATTCATATTGAAAGTGTATTACTCAAAACGCTGCATGACTCATTTTGGCTTGTTTTTTTTTCTGACTAAGAGACAAGTCAAAATTTTATTTTCTCTGGTTGAAGACAGCATGCCACCAATGCGGTTTATAAAACTTTTATTGAACCGGTATATGGCCAGAAAAAGTCTTGATCTAGATGGAGTGATAAAGGCTGACATCAGGGTGTTAGCGCTCTGATTAGACTTCGCTGGGAAGGCCTTGAGAGTTTTGAAGGTGTGCTGATTGCAATATCTTTCAGAAGTCCTTTGAGAAGTAAATTGCTGTAACATTGGAGTTTAGTAATTACCCCAGACTGCTATCATTCTGGTAGTAAAAGAAAGGCCTTTCTAAACTCATGCACAGCGTCGTCTTTAATAGGATATTCAGCCGGAGGCTAAGCAGAGGGTAATGACAAACGTCTGCTGTGACTTCTAGACACTTTAGTGCTGGACGACTGCTTCTCAGTGGGCTTTCAATGCGAAGTGATGATGGCTTTATGAGACTTGCATCTTGCAATCCATCTGTCAGGAGTCACCCTCACCCTTGAGCTTGGGTGGAAGTCATCAACTTTGACCACTGGCACTTCATTATCCAACTTTTTGCAAGTTTTTTTAGCAGTTCCATAATGCACACTACTTTTTTTTATTTTTTATTTAATGAACAACTTAAGTCTACACCAGTGAAGTTGTCTTTCAAAAACATTGGTTTAAGCTTGGATGGACTAGGATTAAAATCTGTCTGGGACCTACGCCGACCTAAAGCAAACAGTCATCCGCTGTATTTCTGTATGAGGTTTTTTACATTGCAATGGCAGCACAATTTGAACGAACAATAGTCCAATATTACATTTAAATATAGGTACCAGAGGCGCATTTGACTGTGCCAACAATGCAACAATGGGTCGTCCTGACAAAGGTGGGACTTGTTGCTCTTTAAAAGTAGTGTTAAATTTCTAGCATAATCAAACACAGTTGTAACTCCTGCTCCAAATCGAATCAAGCTTTGCAGGTGTAACTTACATTTGCATACCCAAATTTCATTTCAACATTGAAATAATGGCACACTTTACCTTTTGGGTTTTTAAGTTGGATGGCAAAGTTGGAAAAGTCCATATGATGCCAATAACCGGTCCAACTCTGGCTTTAAGTGTGAATGACAGTGGCATACTTGACTTTTGTTGTTATCAATACTATCACATTGGCAGAGTTACTGACCAGCCAAATTTCACTTTCAGACTGCAACTGCATTGCCAAAGGCCAGCTTATACATGAAGTTTGACAGCACCGCTGAATATAAATGTCTTTTTCCTCTGCTATCCAGGGCACCGCTTGCCACAAATGATTAAGACTACATGTATTTCTTTTGTTCTAAATTTTTTAAAGAAGTTAAATTACTGGTTTGTCAGCATGTCAGAACAAAACCCTAGTCTATTTGACAAAGAACAGGTAATTGCTTTTTGCGCTAGACATTTACACCATCGGGCAACAGAGAGTGCAATCTAACGTTTCTATTCTTAGTGCCCTGGCAGTTATCTTGAGTTCGTTACTTTTCAAAACACTCACAGGTGCTTATCTATACCCCAGATAAACCAGGAAACTCATGACAGAGACTCCCATTACCTAAACCTTGAGAGACAGAGCCGTCCTTTGCCTTGAGGGAGAGTAATGTTGAGCTCTGCTGTGGCGGCCGCTAATGAAAGCCAGTGGCTCAGTGTCGTGAGAGTATCTCAGGCTGGTGCAATGGATGTGCTTGTCTTTGGTGACACAAGCAAACATGTCAGCCCTGTCAGATAAACCGGGCGATGTGCTGCAAGCCGTTCTCCTTTTACAACATGCTACCGCCTTTTCCACCCCAGCAACTGCTATTATACGTGTCATCTTGAAGGTAAGACATAGGGCGGCTCTGTGAAAACCATGTAAATAAAATATATCATCTCAGCTGGACTTCTGTTTCTTTAACCATAATGTTCCACGTGTTGTCTAGCTGATGAATTGCCCAGTTTTGTAATGAAACTAAGAGCCGGAGCATATAAAGAGACTTTACCTGAGATGGTAATCTGCAGGCTTTTAGAAAACCCTCTTGTAGGGGAATCTGCAGTGCTTTCTGCTTACATGGTTATCTACAACGTTTTGGTGCAGTGCAGTTAGGCCTAAATCAGCAGCAGATAATGGCCACCGCTGTCTTGGTTATTATTATTATAATGGTTTATTCCCTCACACTGTGCATACTTACTGGCAAATGGATATAGGATTTTGGCTTAATTGAAGATTTGTTTGTGATTTCAACTTTTATTTCTAATGGTTATGTTGTACCTTTTTTTTTTTTTTTTTTTTTTTTTTTTTTTTTTTTTTTTTTTAATTACCGAAGTGGCTCCATACTGTTCATTTGTGAGAGACACATCTTTAGCTTAGTGGCTGTCTCCTCAAAATAAGATGCATTATCAAAATTAAACAAAATTGTTTACGTTCTATTGTAATTTATTAGCTGATAATTTTGCAGAAAGCTTAACTTTACCTTTATTTTTCGTTATTTGTCAGACAGCATACAGCACATGCCTTGTTTAAACTGTTTTTACACTTCTATGTTGCAATGAATTTTTGTGCATAACTATAAATAGTCTTTTTCCTATTCTGACAGTGGTACCTCTGCTATAAAGAGGACTTTCCTAAGGGGAAAAAAACCCGGCCTCTGAATGTGAAGTTGGGTGCTATGCCATATACTGTCAAAAGAAAGGAACTGAAAACTGGTGGGTAGAAACAATGATAATGACTTATTTGACTCAATTTTGACCGGCTGTTTCTGAACTTTTTAAACCTAAAGGCAACTGTTTATTTTGATGTGGGCTTAAAAGGTTTTTTGGTGGGAAGCATAAAGACAGCGTAATTTGCCCAACTTATCTGCAGCAATGCCGTCTTCATCCTCTCTGACAGGAAGTAATGACAGGATATGACATAGCAGACAGCTCACCCTTGAGCAGAGGTGGAAAAAAGCTCTCTTTGATCCCAGTTTTTTTCCTTCCCAGTACTTTCTATTTGCTTTCTCTCACTTCCTCATTTCCAACAGCTTCGACTTTAAATGAGAATGTGCCATAAAGTGAACACCTGGAATAGAGATGTGTCTTTATGCCATTATAGGAACGTGCTTTTCACCTGATCTGATCGGAGTATGTTTAAATGGACATCAGTAATCGAATTGTTACCTTATTCTAAATAACACAATATTATGATTAAGGTGTTTGCATGAGTTGCTTCTAGAATATTCCTTTCTTGTTCAGTTTTACAAGTTATAGTGCATAGATCGATTAATGGCATGTCAAAGGTTTGATATGCTGAAGCTATTTGTCCATTCTTGTCCACCTCATTTAAGCAATTTAACAGGAAGTGAATATAGTGCTAAATAGCCATGCACAAAAAAAGTTGTTTTATGACCACGCTGTTAAAGTGGGTGAGCATATGGAACTTTAGTGTTATTGAATCACAACAGCATATGGCTGGAATCCATTAACTAAGTCCAGAAATGTCCCATCTGATAAAACAACAATTCAGAGAGACTATTTGAATCTGCGTTAACTGCACTACCTCTTCACTCCAGGGGTCCATCCTATTCTGCTGTAACTTTTTGAATGCTGTAAATTCAAAATAATCAATATGCTTGTTGTTGTTGTTTTTTTTTGTTGTTTTTTTTGGTGAAATTTAAATCTTTATTTTAAAGTGAAAGTGAAGTGACATACAGCCAAGTATGGTGACCCATACTCAGAATCCATGCTCTGCATTTAACCCATCCAAAGTGCGCACACACACACACCATGAACACACACCTGGAGCAGTTTTTGTCAAATAGAAATGAAAATTTAATTATTTCATATACGCCATATTAAAGCACCAATGCATTTGTGTTATTCCTCTATTCTGACAGGTGATGACATTTTTGTGATGCACTCTTTCTTCAAGAGAATATTTAATCTATTAATTATAAATTGATTTTACACAATAGCACTACAATTAAGAATGGGAATAAATAACTATAGATATTTATTTCTCTGTAAGTGCAATATATAAAATACATTGTTTGAGAAACAATTTTATTTTATTATTAATTAGCATTTTTTTTTACGTATAGGTATGTGGTGGATTAAGGGATCTAAAATATTGTCAGGCAGAATAAGGTGTTAATCTGCGCTTTATAAGTATTATTAAAAATACATTATGATAGTAAAATGCATACTAATAAGATGGTTAATAGTGAGAATTGGAGAATTGTTACCAAACATTGAGACATTTTAAAAAAATTAAGCATTTGAGTAAAAGGAAATAAAAATTTAACTGACAGTTAGATGTTTGTGCAGTGCACTCAATATGTTAAATACAATATTGACCTCACTGGGTGAAGTATTAATAATTTTACTTTGGTTTGGGACCTATATGACGAAGAAAATGTAATGCATAATGACCCCATACTCTTTAGACATCAGCCTGCATTAGATGGCAAAAATCAAAAGCTCAGCACTAAGTGGAGAAGTGTGACAAATGACTCTGCACAGCATTGTGTCACCTTGTCAATTAATCTGTCAATGGATACCATGCACAGGATGAGCATGTGTGACTATGTTGCTCACTAAGGGTAACTAGTGAGTATTGTGTGTGACAGCCCTATTAACTTGCAATATGCATAATGCAGCTGACATAAAAAAACTGAAAATAATTTCTGCATCATTGTAATACTTGTACTACTGTAATTTATTCTGATTTAACTTAAGTATTGTATTAAAGCATATTTTAGAACATTTACAGTAAAGTAAAATGGTATTAAGGATAATGGAATTTATTTATTTTAAGTCCGTAATAAAAATGCATGCATGCATTACTGTAATTAGTATTTGGTGATTAACTTAAAAAAAAAAAAAAAATTTTATTGTAATGAAAAATAATGTAACCTTTGTAATAAATAGATAAAATATGAAGAAAAAAAAGCCTGAAAGTAGTCTTAATGTTCTCTGCAAAAATTAAATATTTTATATTATATATACTGTGTATTGTATATGACCCAACCAGGAGTTACCATTATAGGTTGGTTTAAATAAAACACAGCCAGCATTTTTTACAAAATGTGCTATGTTAAATGATTTGAGAGCATTATATGCCTCAACCAATAGGTTCCCCTTGGCCTTTCATAAACTGAATGCATTAGTGAAATCATGTTTTCCTCTAGAACAGGACAAGACATGTTTCTTAAGTCTACTCTCCTGTTAGGTCACAGAAACAGAGCTTTTAAACCATTGACAAAGACTATTCACACAGAGCCTCAAAATCACCTTAAAATAGAACCATTTTCTTCAGAGTCACAGTGTTTCTTATGAGGCTTGTCTCTTTCCTCAAGGAATCTGTCCATCTATTTGCTGCTTTTGAAAGGATGTTTCATGTGGACTCTATCTGGTTTAGCAGGTAGTTTCAAGACCGTATGGAGAACTTTTCTGCTTGCCATCACTTCAGGTTTACAGGAGAAAGCACTCATGCTGTCTGTGCTTTCAATATCTATCCGCTGCACCAGGTGCATGCTGGGTAGGGGCACCGCAGCTCTTCATGAGCCAAAAAGCAGCACTAATGGCGAAAGCTGGCAAGAGAACTTTGCCATCACCAACAGGGATGTACAATAAGGGACTTTTAATACTGCCATCACCCAGTCCTTTATTCTTTCAGTCCCTTCCCTTTCCTCGTCATAGTGTTGACTTGAGGGTTTTTTGCTTTTCGAATACAGAGGTTCACCGAAAGCCTGTAAGTAACATGCTGAATTGAGCTGTTGGGTGTTTTCTGAAGGCCTTAAAAAGTAAAAAAGAAAACCGAATAGGGTTTAAGTAATTTTGTCTATAGAGCAATAAGGTTGAGTAGCAAAGGTCAAAATGAAATCAAAATGGACCCAATTTATTTACTTAATGCTTGTTTTTATAATATTTAAATAATATTCTGATACTGTAACATAAGACTTATTTACTTTTAGCTGAGATTTTGACGAATCCATCACCTGCTCCATAGTGGTACATTATAACAACTTATTTTTACAATCCAGTCAGTTGCCAATGTATGAAATATTCCCAACTTTTATTTTATTTATTTTTTTTTTTATTATTGAATATCCAGTTTAAATTAAAAATGTAAAACTGATTCTGAATGACTGTAAATTAGATGTTCTGCCTGGCAAATGGTCCAAAGTAATGTCACTTACTCGGTTTCATCCTACTGCAGGTCTAGTCTAGCAGGAGTTATTTTGCATGCTCAAAGTCTTGTTACTTCACCTTTATAATGTAAACACACCCCAGTCAATGTTATGACTGAATGAATAAAATATATTTATATATAGCATGCATTGTAAAGGTGAAGTTACAAGACTTTGAGCATGCAAAATAACTCTAGACCCGCAGCAGGATATAATTTTTGTCTCTAGGTCTTCTCTTTTTATTAAATGAGAAATAACATATTACAAATCATGTTAGATTTAGTACCTAAAATGTATTTACTTTACTATGCAAAAAGTCTTGGAACTTTGAAGTCTAGATCAATAGGTGCTATATGAATTCACAAGTCAGAGTTCACCAGACTTGATCTTTGGTACATAGCAAACAAACAGAAGTTGTGTTCCCGCTCTCCCACAAACCATCAACAGCTTATAGCTAAGCTAAAAAAATGAGACACCCCTTACCCATGGTAAGATCACAGTTAAATGTTTTCTCGTTGCTTCTTTGATAATTTTGTGTTGCTGGGGATATTAATGTCAAATATTGGTTGCTCAAAGCTGTCACGTCAGTATTTAGCATTTTAGTGAAACATCTGGCAAGCTTTGTAGCTCTTCTTTATTAAAAGTAATCGAAATGTGTACAAACTAAACTGTAATGCCAACATGAACAATTATCGTTTATTATGATTAATATGATATTGCTTGGCCATGATTCTGTAATTGAAACCACCACTTGGGAAAGTCAAGGACGCAAAGACATTTCCTGCTGTGGTGGTGTTTGTGTGCACTCATTTCATAAATCACAATTCCAGCATGATTCGAGGAGAGTATAACACATAATATGTGCACATGTATCAACCAACACTCACAAAAACAAAATTAAAATGACTTAAATTGAGTAGGAGATGAACTGATTTGTTTTTCTTGCATCACTTTTAAAAATCAACCATCACCGTTCACAAAATCCTTGACAGCCCCCCTCCACTCTTTCCTTTTAGGCAAACCTTGCTGTAGGACCCTTCATGCTCTAGTGCAGCTCCATGCATTATGTAATGCCACGTTTTACCGTCGCATCGACAGGCACATTCACAAAAGAGGAAGCAGGTGCTTAAGTGTTGTTGTTGTTGTGCTGATGTAGTGCAACAGGAAAATAAGTGTTTAGTCATTCAGTGTACGTCTGCATGTCTTTCTTGGAGTGCACTATAAAATGCCTTTCACGTTAGACGGGCATTTTCCCAAAGAAACTAAACGGATACAAAGAAATCCTATTGCTGTCAATTGCATAGCATCCAATTGAATGCTCACAATCCTACACTCACACCCATTGACGGAAAGTAAGGTGTGACAAGTTGTTCAGCACTTGGTATATATGCACAATCCTAAGTGTATATGACCACTAAGATTTACAGCGCAATCAAACGGTGTGCTGATTTGTAGATTTTACAACAGCCAGTGTTATAGGGCAGAGAGGAAAATAGTCATGAAAAATGGATTAAACATTTTTGGTGCAAGAAACTTCACCATTATAAGTGGACTCCAGAGCGTGGAAAAAAATATGAAAATGCTACAAAAGCTTAAAATATGACCACTTTAAGGGTTAAGTTCAGTTCCAGGCTTCGAAGCAGTCTGGCTCCTCACGTAGGGATAAATTTGACTTCATTTCTAACTTGCTTTGTAGGCCTCCGATGATAGCAACCCTTGGAAATGCAATGAAATGTGGTGTTCAGCGGAGATTGTTTGTTCAAGTGCGTTGGGAAGTTTCCAGTCGCCCCTCAGCAGACACGACATCCAACGCAATATCTCAGGGTAATCATTTTCTCCAGACGGTCTCTCCTAGATGCTGCTGATGTGAAAACTAGATGTGAATTAGCTGCAAACCTCCACCGCCCACAGAACAAAGACACGACCACCACGGCAAATCCACGGCGGATCTCCACACGGTAAGTGTAAGAGGAAGGAAAACATATATTCACAGCAGATTTAAAACCGTGACGAAGATACTGACACGACACGCAGATGGGACAATCCCTCGAGGGTCTTGCTCATGTTCTGAGTCACCAATCTGCTGATGGTACTAAAATGTTTATGGATGTGTAAATATGAATGTGTTGATATTTTGTAGGTTGTATAAAAGTGAAGTGGAAATCTGCGAAGGGAGTCATTCTTCTTTCTCTCATCTTACTCTCTGTAATCTGGTTTAATCGGTGATAAAATCAGCCCCCTCCTCTTCTTCATGTGTTCTCCACAGATGAGCCACGTGTCATGAATATAGATACCACAGCGCCATCTGTTGAAAAATATATGCAACTGCATTGCTTGCCATCCAGATGAGAAAATTGTTTTTTTCTACTTAGTAATCACCACTGGTGTAAATAATTTAACTACTGAAATAAAACAATTTTAGCATTTTAGGGCTCCCTTCACTTAAAACAATATAACTTTTAAATAAGTGATATTATGCAGTCAACTAATGATTATTGCAAAATCAACCCCTGTGGATTTGGATCACCTTAAAGTGGTTTATTTATAATCACATTCGTGAAATATTGATTTTAGATCAAACTATTTTCATTCAAGAACAATGAGGTTTTTTTTTTCTTGTTTTTTTCAGGATTCAGTAGTGACACACATTCTTCACATGAAGTTGCAGCATGAAGGTTTTTTGGTAGCTATTAGGTTTCATGGCTAGTAAGACATGTCTACAGTAACCTTCCTACTGTGCTCATGATTTGTGGTGTGTTTGCACTGGCCATAAAATTCATCACCTGCATCTCTTAAATCCAGTTTGATCAATCCCTGTAGTAAATTGGGGGTTAGTGAAACAGAACCGTTCAACCCAATCTTGGTCCTGCCATTATCTGCACCTTAGCACATCTAATCATTGATCTGTACTTGGCCATGGTCACAGTGTCAGTGCAACAGTGATGGACAGATCAATTTTTATTCCACCCACTGGATGTTTGACTGGGTTTTGATGCAAGACGCTTTAGCTCCTCTCATCCAGTTTTAATCAGGAGCTTTTGTGTAGTGATTCATGGGATCAATAGAAAGCCACCCAGGAACTGGTGTATGCACCGCCACAGTAAAAATGGAGGCTGATTTTTTTGTTGTCAGTACTTTTCCGAAGCCTGTTTTTGATTTGCGAGACTTTCTTTGAGTCAGGGTTCCTCTTCCTGAAAAATCTCTTCATGCAGCAGTGCATTTTCTGACAGATGATAATCGGCTCTGAGCCTCTAAGATACACAGAGAAGAAGCCATATCATTTCTTTGCCTTGAAGGGCTCAGCCACGCAGTCATTGGACCCTCGAGGTGCTGTAAATATTGCCTGTCTTGAAAAAAGATGAAGAGAAATGAGAGCAATATAATGAACATTACTTATGTCTCACAGAAAGCACAGACCTCTTAAATATTAACCAGCTCTACAGTATACACCCCAGACATCATCATCCTTACCTCACCTCGGTTACAAACGTCATGGAGAAATATAGGAATCCCGTTAAACAATCAATGCATTTTTCATGCATTTTTAATAAGAAATGTCTGTTTACTTAGTCCAATAGTTTTGCTTCAGGGCCTCATAGTGCCATCCCACATAAGTAAAAAAAGTACAAAAAATGTAAAGTTTCCAAATGTCTCTTGAATTACTAATTTGCAGCATGAAACGCTTTGTTGGCACAAACCTTTTTTTTTTTCATCTTGCAAATTAAATTTTGTAGTTTTCTTCTTTTTTGTCACAAAACCTGCCAACTTTAGCATTTGCCTAATTTAATTAGTGTCTACCAAGTGGCAGATGATTTCTGAATTTGATTGGACACCCAGTCTTTGATGTTGACAACACAGGATATGGTAAGTGTTTTCTCTAATTATGTGATTTTACGGTTAGTTGTATTTGATCATTTGCATTTCCTCTGTTTAGTCTGTCCAGTTGATTTGATGCAGAATCTGCAACCTATTTTTGTGTTGCAAACCTCTGTTTTAATGTGCATCAGTTTGCAGTTTGGACATGGTTGAAATGGTGCATGCATTAGACAGGCTGTCTGAGATATTGGGAAAAGTGTCCATCAGTGAGACCACCTGTTGGGTGTCCTGCTAAGTGCCTGTAGTGGTGCACACATTGAGTGGCAAGTTGAATCCCTGGATGGCCAACACACTGCTGCAAGGCTTAATGCCTTGATGTCAGTCTTACAATAAAAAGAGCTCTATTCTTAGCATGTCTTTCCATCAGTGCAAGAAAGGGAAGGCCTGTTCTAAAGGGTCGATAAAAGTTTTAAACATTGGTCCGGGGTGCCTCTAGAGATTATCACTCAATGTCACGCTGGAATTACACAAAGTGCAGAGTTATATTCAACTACGGCCACATAGTTTTTCATGATGCATGAGATCAAGCATGCAAAAATGTCAGAGCACTTTGTTAGCACTTTCTCCCTGGTATTTTAAAACTTAATTGTCTGCAGAAAGAAATTGGGAGTGGAATTTCTCTAAGGTTTTGTACAGGCAGGATTTGCAAGGATTGTGAAACAAAACCAGCCCAGTTGTGTCATTTCACGGTTTTTCTCAGTCTCCATCAACATTTCTTTCTGGGGGGAGATTGCATTAACCCACAGACTACTTAAATAATACTTAAAAGATCAAACGTGTTGTGCAACCACTCAAATTCTGCTCAACGCTGGACATAAATGTAAGTTTTCACAAAGTTATATATAACTTTAGACTCCCTACAGTAAGCAGTATGTTAGTGAACAGGAAAAAATACTGATCCAAGGAAAATTGAGATGTTCTTCACTAATATGCTGCGAAATGGCACTAAATCAAAGCTGGATTCAAATTAACCGTTTGCACAAGTGCATATTCATATAGATTATTTATTTTGTAAAGCGGAGTGCTGTAAAAATGCTGTTTTTGAGTGTTGAAGGCCACTGCCTAAACATATTTTAACTCAAGGCTGAGCTTTTTTTCTTGTCCGCTGTCTTCAGTTAGTTTAGTTTAATTTTTAAAAACAAGTAATACATTTTTTGTATTGATTTTCTCCATGTACAAGCTCATTTTCTGAAGGCTGTAAACACACAAACAAACTAATCCCATTCACTCAATATCCCTGTTTCTCCTTTCGTCTGAGGGCACGAAACAGACAGATGCAGAGTCGTTCTGCTGAGGTAAACTATCCTTTCAACATGAAGGTCTTGACTGAAAGGAAACGGAAAGCTGCTGCTGGGAATAGGTCTTATAATTGACAAGAGGCCGTGAAAAAAAGGGGGTTTTGTTATCTGGAAAATATTGAGCAGGGCAATCCTCTACCTTATTAAGGAACGGTTCGACATTAAGATGGAGTGCTGGAATGACTTTGTGTGGGATGGGAGAAAACCCTTTTATTGTCTGTTCCACTGAAGTTAAATTTGTTGCCGCTGAAGCCAGGCGAAATGAGATCACGCGTGAGTAGATGTACAGAGGAAGAGCGATGGAGCACTAGCGACTCAATTAGCTTATCGATCCACCAGCCAGCTGCTAAAATGATGCATGTTATCTTAACAGGTCTTTTTTTTTTTCTCACTGATGAGAATTCAAAACAATAATCTCCATCTTTCAAATTGAATTCGACCATGGAGAACTTAAGAAAAATCTTTAAAACATGAATCAAAATGCACACTTTACTTGATGGAAGTTACTTTCACTCAGAAATGCATCATATTACATGGACAGAATGGGATTAATAGAAATCCCTTGAATCTGAAAGGAGAGTATAGATGGATACATGATTTATATTAAGCACTGGTATGTTGTTAGAAGCACAAAGATTCTTCACGGCATGCATGTGGCATTTTACAGGCACTTATAATACATTCACAATGCTTTAACCCAACAACAAAAAAGGGCATCTAATTGTTCTAATCTCCCTCTTGACAGACCAGTTTTGATGACATCATTGAGCTCCATGTATCCTCTTTTTCTTATTATAATTGTGTGCTTTTGGTATATGATTAACCACAAATGCATGATTGGGTTAATAACACCTTGCATAAGACAGAAAACAGCCACGCTTGAACTTTGGTGTCTCGTATTTGTTGTGATGTGGCATTTCAGACGAGGAAATATTAACAGGATCTGCCAGTTGATTGCTTTCCCTCACTCCAGCGATTCTGCATTAAAGAACTGAATTAGACATCTTGAAGATATATAATGTTTTAAAATAATTGATACTATAAAAACTTACCACAAATCAAAGGGTTATAACACAGTACAAATATTTTTGGAGTTGTAAATGGGTGTAAAACAATTTGTGTGTGTGTATGTGTGCGTGTTACTTTCCATTTCTTTATATCTTTGTAAGTTTTTTTTTTTTTTTTTTTTTTTTCTCTTCCAGTCTAGGCGTTTTTCAATAAAAATTATATTGAAGGTCTTGCTTGATCTAATGGAAAGACATGCTTTATGATCTTTGTGATT
The DNA here is from genome assembly GCF_003368295.1 of Carassius auratus. Taxonomy (NCBI): domain Eukaryota; kingdom Metazoa; phylum Chordata; class Actinopteri; order Cypriniformes; family Cyprinidae; genus Carassius; species Carassius auratus. The sequence continues at coordinate 3,369,294 of NC_039271.1, read as the reverse complement.
TGTACCAAAACCATGCCATTTTTGTTGATTTCTTTTTACAATGTCCCTGTTCATCCTATTAAAAGATAGCTTGCTATTTTCTCTTGCTCTACTTTCCCTTTATTTATTCCCTTCCTCGTTTCTTCAGTTTCTACTTCAGCATTCCTCAAAGCATCCCTCAGCGCGACCGATGGTGATTGAATTATTGTTTGCTTGCCTAGTGGAAGTGCTAATTCATCTGTGTGGTCAGGGTTTGATGTGTTATAATGCAATGCTTAAGACGCTTCATCAATTCAGTCTCTAATACGCTCAAACGCCTCCGCGCAGCCCTTCCACTGTCTGCACAACACCCCGCAAGAACAACAGACAGGCCACACAGCAAACAAAAGCTGTCCTCCTCCGGTTAAAGCCATCTTTAGTCTGTTGTGTTGTCTTCCCAGCTCTTTTTCTTTAGCAAAGAGCTGATAGACATTTTCTATTCTCAATTGCACAGCTATTTGAAGATAACGCAATCTTCCTTTTGTTGTAACAAACCATCCCACACTCCTAAAAATAAAAGGTTATTTATTGGCACTAATGGTTCCATGAAGAACCTTTAGCTTCCATGAAACCTTTCCATTCCACAAAAGTAGCTTTTGAAGTGGAAGGAGATTCTTTCGATTTTTAGAATGTTTATTATTCGAATTATTCTTTAAACCATCCTTTGGAATCTTTACAAGTGCAACAAACTGATACAGTTGGACAGAAACGTTGTATGTTAATGTATGCTACTGTAAAATGTAGTTAAGTTGGTAGTTTTACCACTTTTAGTTACCTCTTTTCACTGGAAGGAAGTTAGCTTTAAGAACAGAGGTAGAGTTTTGTTCTCCATGTGTTGTCATTGTTGATCTTTTTCTCTAGTGTTTTGTACGATGTAGCCTGTGAAAGCAACTCTAGCAGCAGATGTATCTAGCAGTTTTTTTCTTTTTTTACTCCACTTTCTCATGTTATTGAGGCCAGGAGGCTTGCAATGTTCCTAATATTTCTAGCTGACACGGGGAGTTGAGAGCATCCCCAAAGAGAGTCTGAGACGACTTGTTTAGAAATTGTCTTACACTTCAGCGCTTTCCTCCAGTTGTCTAGCCAGCAAATCCTTCCATGATATCTCCCCCCGTTTCTCTCAGCTCTGTAAATATTTGAAGAGAAAGTTTGTACTTCCAGAGCAATTTGGAGAATCCCCGTGTGCCCTCATGCATGAAATGATTTGATGTTCTCAGAGGAAGAGCCGCACAGTCTCACAATGGCTGGCAGGTTTGGTTTCTAAACTGTGATACAGTTTACGCTGGATAAGAAGGGATGATGACCAGGTTTATGAAAGCAAAGGTCCCTGTGAATCTGTGTCCTCTCTGCCTTTTTCCAGAGTTGGGTGTCAGTCTGAGTGGCAGGTCATTCATCATTGTCTTACAACCTTGCTAGCACCCACATGAGATGGAATACTGTGGCAGTGCAGGTATGTTGTTTTATGATGGCACATGCATATTTCATGATGTCATAAACACACAAAGCAAATAGGATTCATATTAGATACTATTCAGATCTACCTTGCAATATGCACTTCAGATTGAAAAGTCTAACCTCTACAAGGTCTACTTTTTCCAAGGGTATTTCTTGCTGATACTATTCATGTATAATCAGATTTTTTTTTTAAATGTTGTAGTGATGTTTTACTTTATTTTTTTCAATGCATTCTGAAATGTAAAATATGTAAGCTTAGAATCCTCCCACTGAAAATATCATAGAAGGCAGTGCAATTATTGGAACATGATTTGCATCAGAAATGCCTAAAAATGTTTTCTAGGTCATGTTTTGAGTTAAAATGTTAATTGTGGATTTTTCACGTCAACATGCTAAAAGCGTTTAAAAAAATGCAGGCTACAGATGTGTATACAGATATTTTGATGTTTTTTTTTATCTTT